>NW_010195254.1:0-20144 GCF_000695765.1 Mesitornis unicolor
CCCGGCCCGGCCGGGCAGGGGGAGGGGGCCGATGGGCGGTCGGAGCGCCGCTCCTGCCATGAGCACGAACAAAGCGATGTGGCCAGGAATTCAGAGCGACCAACAGCATTTCTATGCTAATGAGAGCTGCGAGTTAGATCCTGCCGCCTGTGGCAAATGGGAGTGAAAATCCAGGCTTGAAAGGATGCGACTTTTATGTCCGATGAGCGTCGCTGGGCTCTAACACCAATTCTTCTCCCTCGGTTTATTTTTAATTGACTCCTACTAAGCTGGAGTACACGTTCATCCGTTCCGAATGGAACAGCTGTTGAAACTGAAAATCAGCATCGTAAAGTGCGGACGTATATATTTTGTGGTGTTCACTTCTTCGCGCTCCGTTTCCAAACCTCAGCAGCCTGCCCAGAACAAAGGATGCCTTGGCACAGCATTAACTCCATCCTGCAACCCCTGCATCCCCTTGCGCCGGTGCAGAAAGGGCTGCGGGCAGGATCCTGCACCGAGCATCACCTGTACAAATGTGGCAGTGCAAGGTGAGATTGGGAAAGATCAGTCCCACTGGCAGCTCACAAAGGTAACTACACTTCAGTCAGCTCTGTGCTGCAGCACCAGCAGGGAGTGTTTTTCAACAGGGTCAGAACCAAGGTCTCTATCCTTTGCGTAACTGTCCACTGACAGGCCAGCACACAAAACCTTGTGCTCTCAGAAACAAGACCTGACAAGGCACTGGCCCCCGGAGGTGGACTGTTGGACTCCATGACCTAATGCAATCCCTGTTTTTTAGCAGGCATGATGTTCTGATCATCTGGCAACAGAGCTGACATACTGGTGCTTGGTCCTTCTCACAAATAAACCATGCGCACAATGAAAACACCAGCTGGCTAAGTCTCGGCCATGCCACTGCTTAGTCTCAAAGGATAAAAATCCAGAGTCCTGGCACCACAAAACATACCGGAGAACCCCACGGACTGCCAGATTCCTACCGCAGTCCAAAGTCAACATGGAAATGCTGCAAATGGGAGCCAAAAAAGCTGCACAGGGCCCAGGAGAGGCAGGATGCTACAGAGCAGCCGATGAGCGATATCCTGCCTCTGGTACTCAGGTAGGTCTAAGGCTTGGGACAAGGAGCATTCCTGGATGCTTCTCTCTAAATGTTACAGCTGCCACCTTCCAGTTTGGCAAGAGCCTCCTCAAAAGCTTGTGTGCCTCTTCTGTTCTCTGACCTTGGCCTGAAGGAGTCAGAAGGAAAGTGGAGCAGTGCTCCAGATAGCCTGGCCATGAAGTCCAACTGTAGATACCTGCTGGAAACGTTTCTGTAGGCGGCAAGAACTGCTAATGGGGGAATCAAAGCTCAACCTTTCTCTCTTAGGAGTTTGCAGCAGGGTTTCTACGCTACCAGTTGTAAAGGGCCTGGATCCCTAATACCAACAAAGCCAGAGGAAAGACCTCCTAAGAAAGCTAGATCCTGCTGCAGGAAGGGTAGCCCTCTTGCCTCCTACCTGTATCCAACCATGTGAGCAGACCTGGAGGAAAACCCCAGGAAGGAACAGGAGAAGGGGGAGTGGGTGCAAGTAACGCTTTGCTAGCATGTGCATCAGGACTTTTTCTGTAAATAGGATTTCACACCAGGGGCATGGTGGGTGCCAGTCATTTCGGATGCTTTGGCATTTATTAGAGTGGTTTGCTGGGAGCTGAAGTGTTTAGAAAACCTGTCACTGACCAGGAGTGCTACAATCTTAAAATAATTGATTAATTAAAAGCTGACCCTGAGGATTTTTCAAAGTCTGGCCTTATCTGCCTAGCTCTAAAAACATAAAAAAGCCATTTTTATGTTTTGCCAACCAAACAAATCCAGCTTCAGACCTCTGATTAAATATTAACTACTTTGCACAGACCACAAGCAAGATCCACAGCTATTTACTGCTCCAAAGGCAGCGGCAGCGCGAAACAAAACAAAACAAACAAAACCAGCCAGGAATGAACGGTAATGAACGGTGTCATCCACATCAACAAGTTTCCCATGTGTGCTTGAGTCAGCTTGAAGCCAGGAGGCATTTAAGAGCACGTTTCACTGGGCTCAGCGCTCAGGGACCCGGCGCTGTCGGTGCAATGCTCTCCCAGCCCCACATGCCTCCCAGCACCGCATGGGTGAACGCACTACAGGCCCGGTCCGTGGGCTCATGACGCCAATGAGCTGCACTCTGGATCTCACTACAAAACCTCTGCGATGCCTGCAGAGCTCATACCACTTTGGGAGGGGACTCTGCTTTAAAAGAATGATCGCACATCTCCTTGGATGACTGGAGGTCTCGCCAAAGCCAGGCTGAGATGGGGCAGCCTGCAGCAATGGCTCGGCTTTGTCCCATTAAGTGGCTAGGTAATGTTAACCCCACTTGTATGCCCCATGCAAGTCTTTGAAGGCTTTTCCTCAGGCTTCCCAGTATCATTTGATGCCCTGGAGCAATGGCACAAAAGGTGATTGTTCTCCATCTTATTTCTAATTATTATTGGAAATAAAAAAGCAGCTGTGCTCCTATTTAGGCCCTGCGCCAGCCCTGGTATCCCCCCACCCTGCCTGATTTCACAGACATATGCTCAGGTTTCTGACGCACAGAGATCAAATAACCCATCACTCAGGGTAAGGTATTATCCCCTATTACCAATTCAATGCAAACAGCTCTCGTCTTCCCCAGATTAAAAGCCAATTAAAGAACCTTGCGTTTCAAGGGGAGAGGAAACCGAGAGGAGTTTTCTGTGGGGTTTTTTTCCTTGTCTCTGGCAAGGAGGCAATATCTCCCATAAGTGTTATCAATGAGTTCTTTTCAAAACACATTGATTTTGCTCAGAACCATTTGGGACTCATGTGTCCAGAGGAAAAGAGAAATGCAGGGAAGACCACAACAAAATCTCAACAAGCCGTGTCCTAAAAAGGAACAAGAAGGAAATCTTACTTGCTGGAGGATCAATGGTGTTTGCTTGAGTCAGCAATTAGTGTTTTGGGTTTCAAAGCTTTCTCAGGGCAAGGAAGCCTTACTCTCAAGGTGAAGAGCAAGCTCATAAATCTGGGAGAAGCTTCAAGACCAGAATATGCTGATTCCCCACTGCAGGGAGGGCAGAGCCAACAGGAAAAGGGCATTTGCTCTGCAAACAAGAAGCAGGATGAGCGCTTGTAAATCGCTAGTCACAAGGGAACAGGTGACATTCAGTCCTGCTGCACTCAGATCTGGCCTACAAGGGGAAGAGAAAGGTGACTTTAAGCCAGCTCTGCACTCAGAAAGGCCACACGAGCCCCTGCTTTCTCCTCTCAGCTCCCAGAGCAGGTCAGCGAAGCCTTGGGTCCAATATTCCATTTCCCACAGCTCTCGCTGGGAAGCCAAGGCTTATCTTCAACACAGCAGTCTCGGCCCTGGCCCCAAATGTCTCCTATTGCCTCACCGTGCCGGGAGCAGACATGTCCAGAGACATGTCCGGTGCAGGGGAAAAGCCAGGGATCAGAAAATCTCCCGGCTGGGACTGCAGCCAGCACAGCAGGACTCCAACACAAAGGTGTACAGTGATAACTCGCTTCATCGATCCCCGTTCCCTAGATTTAGTAGAAACAAACAAAAAGCCTCATCATCGAAAACCCCAGACTGCCTTTCCAGCACGTATGGTACCAAAAAGGAGCTCTGTGTTTAGGCTTCTCCCAGCTTGCTACTGTTTTTACTCGCTGCCTGTTGACCCCCTGCCTCTCTCAGAGCCCACTCTGCTCTCAGCCCCATTACCACCAGTTTGCAACCAGCATGAAGGAACCTCCCTGGGCTCAGCCTCACAGCTCCTGCCTGCCATGGCCCTGCAAAGCCCTGCCATGGAGAGTGGCATCCGAGTGCCTGCCGCAAGGTGGGGGGTACTGAGTTCTTGACACGTTTAGCACACCTATCCGCTTCAGTAGGTAGGTGAATGACCTCCTGAGGTCCTTTGCAACCCGAATTATCTTCTGTTTCTATCAGGATGCTAAACTAGCACAAAAACATGTCAGTCTGTCAATCTGTCACTTTGCGTTCATTTCATTTTCATTTGTCAGACATTAGCCCAGATCTTACTGTCTACAAGCAGATAAGTTATTTATTGTTTTCTGTTTTGTTTCCTTTTTCAAAGCAATTTCCACTTGAAATGTACCGACACACACACAAACACAGGCATACACACACAAATAGCAGGGCACCATTTTCACCGGGCTTACTCTCTATTCCAGGCTTATTTAGTGAGAAAGACTGGGAGTAACATGGTCTGACAAGTGACGCTCTGCATTAAAACCAACAGCCAAACGGCCACAGCCTCCTCTTGCACACACACAGGCAGGGCGAGGGGATCTGCCCAGCCTCCTTGCACGGCCTGGGCTCAGCTGGTGGAAAGGCAGAGCAGGAGGCCAGGTTGTGTCTGCGCTGCCAGCAGCAGATCTCAGCCGTTTGCCAGTCCGCACTTGCCCACTAGCCAACGTATTCCCATGCACCCACAAGTTTTGCATCAGGAGAGGAGGCGCCCGACCACAGCCCAGCAAGCAGGAACCCAAAATCTTGCTCCCACTGTCTGGGATGAGCATAAGCAGCAACCAAGTGACGTCCTGAATGTCCTTTTGCTCTGCACCACACAGGTGACCTCAGCTTGAGCTGCCTCCAGAGTGAGTGCCACCAGCCCAGACAGAAAGTGAGGAACTGGTGGGACACAGACACAGCTTCTGGGGGACTAAATCAGCATCTCCCTGGGGACAATAACTGAGCTTCAGCAGCACATGTGTCGGCAATGGGCACTGGACGGGAACAGCACCAGGGCTGGGGGAAAGGCAGAGCTTCCCGAGGGGCACCGTGGCCCCTCCTCGCAGGTCCCTGCGGGCTCACTGCCTGCTGCCAGGGGAGGCAGGACACCTCCCAGCCCACACCTGCACAGCCACAGCCCGTCTGGCTGCTGCTGCACGCAGCCACTGCACACCTAAACTGGAGGGAGAGACGGGAAGAGACAGGGGGGCGAGCAGGAGGAACGTGGGGACAGGAGCCATGTGGGGGCAAAGGGAGGAAGGGACGCAGCCTCCATCGGCTGGATCCCTCCCTCTCCCCTTCATTTCCGCCCAGGAAAAAAAAGGAAGGTTTTTCCCTGCCTGCATTTTTTTCCCAGCGTCCCCGGCCGCCGCTGGTGAAGCCCCATCTCAAGCCACCCCGTCGCCATGGCAACGGGCCGAAAGGAACAGATGGTCCTGGCGAGCCAAATCCCAATTCGAGGGGGAGCAGCGCAGGGGCGCGGGGCAGGGCTGGAGGGGGGACAGGGAGGTCATGCCCCTCATGCCCCTCTCCGTCCTCCGGCCATGGCGAGACATTCGTAGGCTTGGTGCCACCTCACAGGAGTGAGGGACATGCATGTGTCCCTCAAGGGGCACCGACCCTCTGAGAACCACCATGCCATGACCTGAACTTCCCTGACTGCGGGAAGAGCCTCGTCTTCTCACACATCCAGATCTCCCTGCCTGCCTTTACCAAACTTCACCCCCTAAAATGGGGGGATTGCACAGCGGGTGGGCAACGGGGACCAGACCTTTTCATCCGTGAAGTGAGCGGGCACAGGGCTCAGCTGGCACAGCCTTGCCACGTCTCCCAGACAGATTCATCTGAGCAGACGGGGGATGAGGACCGGGTTGGGTGAAGATAAAACTCGGTCACTAATCTCCCTGTGGATTAACTGTCAAGCCTGTCCACGTGGGGCTGTGGTGTGGGGCTTTGGGGCAGACAATCAACATGTAAGCCCTCCTGGAGATACCCACAACTCCTCTGGAGTATTTGAGAGAAGCAGCCAAGCATGTAGAGAGAAGAGGGTGCTTCTTTGGGGCAAAAAGACCTCTTCTCATTGTATTTGCAGAGTGAGCTGCAAACCCAATACAGCTTGGTGTGGTTCAGCCCCGTAACTGGTTGCATTTTGGGGAAAAGCAGCAAGTGCGAAACTACACTTCAAAGCCTGCAAAGCTGCCTGGACCTGCAAAGGGAAAGGACTCTCTATGGGGAAACATAGGCTGAAGATGCCAAGGAACACTGTTGCAAGAAAGAAAAAGCAAAAGAAGTGGCTTTTTCTGTTGGAACCTTAGCTCCTAGCACAGGCTGTCCACTCAGGACCATTTTCTCCTGAAAAACCCAAAGCAACATTAACTCTCCAGAGAGAGATTTGGAGCCTTCACCACCATTATCACAACTTCCTTAGCTCCAGACAAGTTCAGTCTCTGTGGATCGTGGCTGAGTTTTGCAGCCCTGTACCCAGATCCATGGAGGCCAGACAGCTGCTTTCCTTGCCCATGGAGTCCTGGGGAGCTTTCGTACCACCTGGGAAGCAGCATCCACAAGAGGCTGAGGATGCAAAGCAAGCGGTCCCAGGGCGAGCGATGTACGTGTTGGGAGGCTGCACACTGCGGGACGGGGGGGGCTAAACCCCGTCCTGCCTAATAGCAATCGCTTCTCCCTGCGCCAACCGTTCCTGCGCCAAGCTGCTCCCTTTCCCGTGGCCCTGGCATGCTCAGAGATACTGGCCTCAGGGGCCCAGCCCGGCCCAACCGGCTCCCAGCCCACACCCGTGAGAAGAGCAAGAGCCCATCCTGCCTCTCAGGTGTGGCCCTTGGCCTCCGGGCTCCCCCCTGGCAAAAGCACTGGTGCCAGCTTGGATGCAGCCACTTTTGCTGGTGAGAGAAGGAAAGCAGGAGCTACCGGGCAGCAACACCCCACCAGGGAGGTCTGTGCCAGGCCAGCGACTTGTGGGAGGGCAAAGCCTCCCGGTGTGCATGGGGCTGTCCGCAGCACCCCTTTTCTTGCTTCCTCTCCTTCAGAGGGGGCTCCCAGATGTTGTTTTCTGTCAGTGTCTGGGTTCAGCCCTTCCTTTCCCAGCCCGACAAGCCCTGGAAACCCACATCTTTTCTCTGCAGAACAGGTTGGGTGCAGGAGCAGCCATGCCCGCTTCCCACGCACCAGCGCAGCCCAGCCTGGTCCACACCCTCCCCCTGCCCCAATAGCCCAGCTTTTTTTTTCCCCTCTGCCCTCTTTCCTGGATCAAAGCTTCCTCCCCTCCCTGTACTGCAAACATTATTCAGCTGCTGGAGAAGCAGCTCTCCAGCAGCTCTTTATTAATCCCACTGGAGGCAGAAAGAAGGCAGACAGAAAGGACTCAGCGTGGCCAGGACAGAGACTAATGTTCCACAAAACACCTTTGCAAAAGAGAGGCATGTCTTTTTCCCAGAAAGTCTCATGGGAAGCTTGGGTAATAATTAACAATTATCGTACTTTAAACCCTCCATTTCTCTCCCTGTCCTGACCAGGATTTTGTCATAACTCATCCAGTCTGAAAGACTCCCAATCCTGTGCAGGGCCGAAGGGTAAGGAGGGTGATGCAGAGCCCCTGGGCAGGCAGGAGGCAGCTGCTGAGCCTACTGCTTCCTTGCTTTTGCACTGAGCTGTGGTGGCCCAGCTCTACGCTTCCAGGGAGATTGGATATGAAAGTCCTTTCCCTCCTTCAGTGCATCTTGCAGCTCCTTTGGCCACAAAAAGAAATGGCTTTTTTATGGTACACATCTTCCTCGGGAAGTTTCCCCCAGCCTTGCAACACCACAGACCCTTGCCTATGGCTAAAATCGTAACCTACCCAGGAGATAGACTAGAGAGCTTTCATAGCATAAAGACACTTGTTTAAATCCATCTGCTGTCTGAGGCAGCTCTAACCAGTACCATGTGATGGATCACATGTGAAACAAGTTGGATGGCTCATAGGGCCTGGTTTCGCACTGCTACATCCCCCTTGTATGGAAGGACCATAGACTTTTAAAATGCTTGTTCATGCAACTGGCTGGGCATTTGTTACCTGCATCCTACAATGGGGCACCTCAGGTGTTACGAAACTCACTCACAGCCACCAAGGAAACCAGTGGCAAAAGCAGGCCAGACTGCAGATACCTGACTTACATCACTGTCCCCAGCCTGCAGCCATCCTTCCTGCCTCAGCATCCACAGCAAATCCGCCAAGGACAGGGCACAGTGTGGACCCCTGTCACCTGTCCTGCCCAGTGCATTGTCCAGCAAAGAGCCAGGGTGTGGGTGGGAGCTGCCTGGGTCCAGTGTTGGCACCGAAAGGGTATTTGTCTAAAATCCCCAGGCAAGGAGCTGTCGGCTCCTGGCTGCTATGAAAAAAATGACAAAATAAAGGGGAGTCACCTTTCCCTGTGCTTTGCAAATGGTCCTCTGCTTGTATAGGGTAGTGTCGGCAAGATCAGTTGTGCAAGGCGCCCTGCAGACACAGAGCAATGTGAGCAGAGACGAGAGGGACTGCTACCGGCAGCTTCTGACAAGGAAAGGCACACAGAGGTGAAGTGAGCTGGCCAAGGATATTCCAGGGAGCTTGTGGCAAAGCCAGGAAACGATGCCAGCTCTTCTGAGCTCAGCCTGCCTTTGCCATCACCTCTGGGCCGTTCTTTCCCTTTAAGTAAAAGCTGATTCACGCCTGGTAGAAGTCAGTGTGAGGCAGCAGACATTCCCATTTCCAGTGAGGTACCGTAAGGTGCTCCGCAGGCGTGGCATCAGCTGGGACATCAAGAATACAAGAAAATATATATACCTGAAAAGAATGATTTTAGCCTTATGTTTCCAAAGCTAATTCAGAGCTAGTGAAAGGTCTCAGATCAATACCAGCAAAACTGCAAATGGGAGTCCTCCCCTCAGCCACAGAAAGGGTACAGCTGAGACAGCATCTGCACAAACAGCCTGCCCACAGTCGCTGCCAGCGTGCCTCAGCTCTGACCTTGAGGAGTTGCCTTCAAGTGCAGGATGGAAACTCCCCCTTCCTCCTTCCTCTCCTTTCCTATGCAGCCCTGGGCTTTTGTTCCCCAATAGGGAGATCACTGCTGGTTTATTTTACTTGGGTTAAGTTCTGGGAAGAGAAGAAACTGAGTCTTGACAAACTCATTGCATATGCATACCAAGAAGACCTGCTTCATCACGTGGATAGAAAGAATTACTAAGGAGTTTTTCAAGGGGATTTTCAAGGGGATTTTGCAGCACAAATTTTGCATCAAATGCAGCCCTAGAGAAACCTTAGCTACTGTGGTGGCTCTGGCATTTCAGATGGTGAGATGCAGTTGCCTGCCCATGTGCTCCATTATAATCAGGCCTTTCTTGTCTCGTGCCCCACAGCTGTACATGTGCTCAGCCCCGTGCCCTAGGGACCTTTGGAAACTGCATTATTGGTTCTCCCCATACAAAGTTTGGATCAATACAGCTGTCAGGCTTTGGCCACATTATCCCTGCTAATTGGAATTACAATAGGCAGGCTGCAGCTTTCACTCCATCTCTCTGTAGCTTGTCATAACGTAATCAAAATTTCTCTTTATCATGGAGCATGACGGAAGCAGAGGCGCTGGCAACCACGTGGCCTCCAGAGACTACGGATTCCTGCAGATCGAACTGGGGCTGGGAAGCTCTGGCGCAGGGGCAGGAAAAGAGCCCCTCGCTGCTGAAACTCCAGCCTGCCTTTGTCCAGGCAGGTTAATGGGAGAGCCAGTCTCAGCCCTCAGGTTGGGCAGGGACCTGGCTGGGCACAGCAGGGAGACAGAGACGGGGACTGAGGGGTGCTGGCAGAGCGGGTGCTGTGGGAAGGAGGTGACAAAAGCGAGCAGGGGGTAATGGGATAAGCAACGCCATAGCTTGGCATGGGCATGGCATCTAAAGGCTTCAGCTAGGTCAGGATCCCTGCCACGCTAGGCGCTATGCAAAAGCCCCTGCCCCACCAAGCTCTCCACTGCGCTGACTCACAACCCCTGCCTGTATCTTGCTCGCTGCTCCCCGCTATGTGCAGCAGCCCTGCCAGCAAGAGGCCATGCGCGTCTCGCTCACACCAGCTCTGAAAGCTCGGCCAATTTACGGAGCCGGGGTGATACATAGCGGGCAATAGATACAGCATCTGTGATTTGTTGATCATTATCAAACGGCAGTAATGCAGGGCTGAATTACCCAGACGAGGGACGGATCGTCAGCCTGGACCTACTCAGCTCCCCAGAGACTGGCCATAAACAAAACTTAAATAATTAGAGTGCTTGGGCGGAGATGCAGCCTCTAAGTATTCTTAGGCTCACACAAATAAAGGAAATAAATTCTTGGAAGGTGCCAGGCTGGATGGGGCAGAGGGAGGCTCATTTTCCACATCACTTGAGAGCAGCCGTTATAAATCTCACTGAAAGATGCACCTCCCCAGGCTAGCGATATTTTTAAACTCCGGGAGAGAGGGGAGAGAAAAAACACATTTTAGTATTTACACCACAGGCGAAAAGAGTATTTAAAAATCAGGGTACATTTTTGAAAGTCTGTTCCTGCCATGCTAAGAAAGAAAGGAAGAATCTTCTTTCTATAGCGTGATAGCTGGAAATATTAGCCCCAGAGAATTCATTCCTACCATCATCCTTCTGTTGTGAGCTGAGAAATCAAACTCCCAGAAGGACTGGGGCTGGGGGGAGTCAGGGGATAAGGGTTCTTTCACTGGCAGATTGCTAGTTCAGTTCCCAACTGACTCAGCAGCAAATGCGAAACAGCTCCTCTGAGTCCTGAGGGGTGACTCCTGCGCTGTCCCTGCTTACTTGGTGTCTGGGATAACGTCCCACGGGACGACACGGCTCGACGCGGCGGCACCCTCACGGGAACAGCAGTCTGGTTTGCTGGGCAGGAGCCCGAGCGCGTAACCAGACGCAGCGGGGATGGGACACGGGGCATGGAGACCTGCTCCTGGATGTCAGCTGAAGGACGCAGCCCTGGAGTTGGAGCCAGGACACAGCCCCACGTGGTGCTTTTCCCGAAGGCTCCAGCCCTTCTGCGTGCCAAGGCCACCTGAGCTTTGGGGCAGGGAAATCCATGCATCGGCTTCTGCAGGGTCGCCAGGCCAGTTTTCCATTCTGATGCTTTACGGTTCCCCCAGTTGGTTAGTGCTTCCTTCCCTGTGCAGGGTGGGGAGTGGAGTGGGCTCCTTTTTTGGGAATGGAAATCCATCTAGGAAATCTTGTCAACGGCTGCCTGATCCCAGGTCGAGTGATCACAGGTTGAACGACACTGCATGGCAACAGCCTGCCACGGGAGCTGTGTCGATGTTAGAGTTCTCAGCCTTGCTCTCAGTGGGGTTCCAGAGGAGCCAAGGATAAACTGCCAGAGCACTGCCTTCCTCTGCAGCCACTGCAGCTTTCCTCCAGCCAAACGCAGTCCTGCTCCTAACTCCTTCCCGGCTCCTCATGCACTGAGCACATTCCACTTTTTACAAGCTGTGCTCTGTGCAAGCCTCTCTCACTCCCAGCCCTCCCACCCCTTACCAGAACTGCTGTCATCTTCCCAAAAGGATCCTATTCAGCTTGTATCAAAGGGATACATGAGCACACCCATTAGGAATCAGAGCATCAAGCAAATCCCCAAACAAGCCGCCTCTGATGATCAGAGCACACTGTAATCACTCCTTCTGCAAGGAGATCCCAGTAAGCCCCCCACACACACACACTTTCTCTGGGTTCTTGTTGAACCCAAGCACGAGATACGTTTGGCAAGCCCAGCCCCATCACTAGTAAAATTCTCTTCATAAAACTCGCACACACACAGAGCTCACAGAGCCCCTGGCCTCTCTGTGTTCCCTTGCAAGCCCTCTCCTCCATTTCAGCACACAGCAGATGTTTGGAGGCCCTGCAGTAAGGAGGGCATTGCCGCTGCCCTGGTCTCACATCCCCACCTGCAGCTGGAGCACACCAATGTCACAAGCCACAGCAGCAGCTCCCCTGGCCCTCTCCACCCTTCTCTGCCTGCTTTCCCCAGGGAGGCAACAGAAAAGCAATGCAAAACCGGGGAGAGGGAAGCACTGGCAGCAGGGTGGATGTGTCTGCACAGGGGCAAACACCAGGACACAAGTGGTGCTCCGGTAGATGCATGTCGATTCAAGCATTGGCACACGAGTGCCTTTCATAACCATGGCCTCGAAGAGAAAAGCAAGAAGCCCTTTTCTAGAGCCTTCTGTAAGACACCACGTGCTTTGCCAGTATGACACAAGCAGCACAGCGCTTGGCTTTGACAGAGGGGTCCTGCAGATTTGGATGCTGGGCTTGCCCTGTTTTCAGCACCACCTAGGTCTCAGTCCCTTGGTACACAGAAATGAACTCATCCTTCCCGAGTAAAATAGACAGAGCTCCAGCACGTCCAGCTGTGGGGTGCAATGCACAGACTAACAGCACCCAGCAGCACTGCCTGCAGAGCCAAGAGGGGTCCTGTATCCAATGGAAACTGTGGCAGCTGATATAAATTACAGCATGGCAAGGATGCTGCTATGCAACACATCCCTGATCCCGAATGACCATAAATGGGCACAGCCTTGGTTCAAACCCGCACCCTGAAGATACCCCTTCCTGCAGCTCGGTCCCCAGCCACTGTGCTGGTGCAGCTGAGAAGGGGAGAGCATGAGCAGGCCCAGGAATTAACAGCTTGTGCAGTTGTCTCCGCTGTACACCACCAAATCACTAGATGCTGCCTGCTGCTCCAGCTCTTAAAACAACTTTGCTTCTCAAATGACACAGGCCTTGGCTAAGTGAGGTGACAGAGGCAAGAGCAGCAAGGAAATACTGTGTGCTGCAACCTCTTCACAACAGGGGTGATCTCTCTTTGTGTACTTACAGTCCCTAAACCAACTGTGATTATCCGTCCTTAACATTTCCTCTAGTTTTGGCACCCCCAGGCTAGGAGGGCACAAATACTCTGGTGGGCATCTAACTCTGGGCTTGCCTACAAAGGCTATCAATGCTGATTATCTAGTGCAGGAAAAGTCAAAGAGTAAAGCCCATTAGATGCCTCTCCCTAAGAAAAAAGTAGCCCTATCATGGAGCAGCTTAAATCTCCAGTGAAACCAGTGTACTCTTGATGTTTAATTTGCTGGCAGCAATGTGCACCCTTCTCCTGCCCACCCCCGCATTCACTTTGAGGGGCATACAGCACTCATTAGTTTATGGTGCAGCAGCTGTTAGTTAGGAAAGCTGGGGCTGTAGCACACTGAGACACCAGGACAGTGCCTTTTATTTCTAGTCCCAGGCCAGTGGGAGGGCAAGGAGATGTTTCAAGGCAGGAGGAACCTCTGTCACGGCCATGGGTTTGGGTGAGGGTGAGTTATGATTCCACAGTGTGCTGATAACTCACCCAGCCCCGGACTCTGAGCTCAGCTAGCACATTTGTTTGAGCTGTTCAAGGATGGGGCAGGGTTCATTCCTCCCTCGCTGCTCTCCCCTGCCATGAGTGCACTAGTACCTTGCACAGGCCAGCATAGCTATAGCGCATCAAGCTGCTCTACGCAGAAACCTGGAGAAGACAGTGACAGAAACCCCGACCTTTCCCCTGAACTATCTAACTCTCTGTATCTGCCTCCCAGTAAACCCTCTTCATCGTATTAAACTATCCCCTAGGTCTATGACTTCTGCCCATCATGGACCGTTTGTAACCCCAGACTTTGCTAGGACACTCAGCACAACAGCCTCTAATTATAGGCTTCTGCTTGAGCTCTTGAGCCCCACCAGCCTCTTCTACGCATTAGAAGTCTGTAGACATAACTCTGCCCCTAAACTGTGCCCTTGGGATGACTTTCCTAGGGACAGTGAACATGGGCAGTGAAAACCTTCTCAAGCAGTATCTGCCTTGGTCCAGAGGGTTATCTTGCCAGGGGATAAGAAATGAATCCTGGTTTTGCCAAGTGTGGGATCCTCCATGCAAAAAGTAGATACCTAATAAGGCCAATTGAAATCCAGTGTTCCCCCTGGATCCACATGATGTGGCTACAGACCCTGCTCTGATGCCGGGTCTTTAGCCTCACACAGAGAACAAGGCTGGTTTTGCTCTCAGGTGGCCACACAGCGCTCTGCTCCAGCCTCCTCGTCTCCGGCACAGACGGGCCTTTGTGCTGGGACCCGCTCTTGCTTGTCACCAGAGCAGAAGCGCTGGATGTTAGCCACTGGCTGTGAGCTGCATGGACCCTCTGTCACTCCCGGCCGTGCCTCCGGATGCCTCGCTCTAGCACGGGGGGAGGAATGGATCTTCCACGGGAAAGGAAAAATAGACTCAAGATCAGTCCAATTATGGGGTTTTCCCAGGTAGAGAGAGAACTGCTGAGAGGAGAGATGGAGGCAGGGTCCTCTTGACTAACCAGGCTTGGGAGCACCTGCTGTCTCACAGCCAGGTGGTCCATCTGGTACCTGCCACTGCTTCAAGGCAGGGATGTGATTTGCAGGTCCTTCTGTAGCATCCCTGCATGGTCAGGAGCAGATGGAGACACTTTACTGTTTCCTGCACTTAGAAAGGCAAACAGGCTGGGATGGGGAACAGAAAACCCCATCCCTGTGTTTTTTCTTTCAGGGAGGAGAGTCGCGCTGATCCCGGCTCTCCTTAAGCTCTGTCCCCTGCCCACCTGTAGGTCGAATGAAGATGGAATGGAGATGTACCATCTCCAACGGTACACCAATCTCCAACTGGACTGGCTCAGAGTTGGGCAGAGGGAGAGAGGCAGAGTTGGGTGGACAGTGCTTAGAAAGGGTTCCCTTCTACATCACACCAAATAATGTCAAGGGAGGATTATAAACCCCCTGCAGGGCCAGCTTTATGGTGAGGCAATGGAGAAGAGATGGTTCATCAAGTTGAGTCAGTTCCTCCTATTCATCCCCAGCACCTCACAGAGATGCCAAAGGGACACGAGACCACCATCCTCCTGGGCTGGGCAAACAGCACGGGACTGAAGCTCTTGCTCCCCCTCTTATGTCCAGTGGCTGCTGTTTGTCTGCCTTGGGATAGCTGCAGAGCAGAGAGCTGCCACAGCTTTTATGATGCCAGCCTGCGTGAACGGCTGCATCAGCCCCAGAGATGGCGAGAAACAACAAATGGACGGCAATGCATTAAACTCCCCATGCTTCCTCAGGTGCCCACAGAGGCAGGGACACACAGAAATGACAGCATGGGGCATATAAAATAACACAGTGCTGGGAAGGGCAGCCTTTGTACTTGCAAATTTCACTTCCCATTTATTTGCAAATTTCACTTCCCATTTGTGTGTGTGACAGAGACAAGATTGTAAACGCAGGACTTTAAACCTAGCGTGGTGGCACCATGGAGGGACAGGGAGGTGCCTGCCTGGCTGCCACGGGCTCTCACTCACAGACTCGAGGGAAACTGTCCTTCCTCCCATGGATGAGAGTTCTGCATTTGAGCAGCTTGCACGGGAGTTTTTCTTCTGCTATGGAGCCAAGGGGGAGTCCCCTTGAAAACCAAGCTGGGAGAGTACGTGCAGTTACGCTGGTGGGGTACGTGCATCAGTCTAGCCTGGACTAAATCTGCACTGGGAGAAGCAAAGAAAACTCTAAGTCCAGGAGAACATCTGTGGCTCAACAGCAGCCAGGAGGAAAGCAAGAGGATGTACCATGAGAGGTTTCATTCCTTAGTTAAAAAAAAGATCACCTGAAACAGTCATCTGGGTTGGGGATCCCTCACTGCAGAGCTCTGAATTCTCTGTGCTGGGACGGCTGTGCTCTGGTAATTAACACAATAGGTGTCTCAAATGCAAACCGGGTCCCAGCTCCAGTGGCTGGCGGCACCAACTCACCCTGCATCACAGCTGCCCTGATTTAATCTGACGTGTTTGAAAAAGCAAGCAGATCTCTAGGGGTTGCTGAGACTGGAGTACCTTTGTCCCTCTCTCATTTGTTTCTGCTTTTTGCACCCATATGCCTTGTTGGCCTGTGAAGAGGACTGAGCAAGAGCCACCGTGGCCTCAAGCAATGATGTTGCAAGACGCAAACCTTTTCTCAGAGGCCGTGAGGACTGAGGCCATCCGAGGACTTACCAACTCATCCTTACAGCATTCAAAGCAGCCTGACTTCTGCGCTTCAAAAATCCTTTTTCCCCTGGTGCTGCCTCACCATTTCTCTCACATGCCTGTCTGCTGGCAGTGCTGTGTAACTCCCCAGGGCCTTCCCCTGGCTAGTGGTGGCCTCTCGCTGCTCTCCCCCTGCCTTGTGACGGGCTGTCACCAGCCTCAGTGGTGCTAGCAGAGGGCAAGGGGGGCCAGTGGAAGCACAGGCCTGGGAAGCAGGTCACGACAACCGGCTCTTCTGGTTCCCTTCGTGATTCAGCTGAGGTGTGAGCGGTGCCCAAAGGATCCTTCTGGTGCCTCCCTGTAAACTTGGCTTGGTGGCTGGTATGGTTGCAGCCCAGAGGAGAGGCAATGCGAGGAGAGATGCGCCAGGCTCTGCCAGCATCGGCATCTCGTCAGCCACCAGTTAACTGCAAGCATTCGCCTCGCGCTAGATGTGTGGCTGGATGTGGTAATGCCCATGCTCCTGTACATCCCTTTGCAAACGGATCCATGTGCACCGGGCTGGGAGCTCTCGCTTGATTAACGCTGCTGGTTCAGAGAGCAAACAGCATTAACCATGGCCGTCCCCTGCTCTGGCCATGGGGCAGACGCCGTCCTGCTTGGGGGCTGAGCTGGCTCTCGGTGCAGGCTGTTGCCTCACCCACACAGACACATACATGAGCTCATCAGTTCACGCCGTGCTAAAACTTGATGGGTCAGTTTCACTGCAAACGAGCTACGTTTAATGAGAAAATATCAGCAAAAGACACACTTTTGCTTCCTGAAATAGATGATGGTGTTGTTTCTGAGTTTCGGGACGACATAGAGTGGGGAAAGAAAAACATCAACTACGAACTCAAACCAAAGACTGAACAAAACTCTGGCAAAAACTTTTGGAAGCTGTTTTGGGACATTAAAGCAGCTGTGTAGAGTACAAGATGGACCAGATCCTGCAGTGACACACTTTACAGAATCACAGAACTCCAGAGAGCTGTTGTACCTCCCCGAAAAGGAACCCTCCCTCCAGCTGCAGTCAAGTTTGACCTAAGGCCTCCAGGTCACTACAGCTCAGTCAATGCCGCTTTCAAGGGCCGTGATGGAAAAACCCTGTGTCAAAGCTTCAAACACCTCTCCAGCTCTCCCCTGCTGAGGATCTCAAAGCACTTTGCAAAGAAAGACTCGCAGGCCCCTCTCAGAGCCCAAGAGGTAGCCCAGCGATAGCAGACAGGAATTTGTCCCCAGACAGAGGGGAGCGTTTGGAAACAGGGGCCCAGATCTGGAGATACAGGGCCAAGCACAAGATGAATGCCTCTGCTCTGCGTGGTTGCATCTCAAGCTGTACCAAGTTTCGTGGCGGGGATAAACAGACAGATTGTTAAGACTTGTAAAGTATAAATTTAACCACAAGTGTTCCTAACCTCAGCCGCCTAGGATCTCTCCTCCCCAGCACCCCATGGCTTTTCAATAAGCCCTATTCATATTAATATCTTGTAGCCCTACTGCTGTTGCCTGAGTTGATACCTGGTTAATGGTTCCAAATGGACAGGCAGCCAGATTTGCACGGAAGGCTGCAGGAATCCTGAATTGAATCTGTTCTGGGCAATTGAGCCGATCATGTTAAAGACAATTTGTAAAGCAGATTTTTATAAGGGAGTCCTTACAGCTTTTACAGCAGGGAACTTTTATTTCCTTATCAGAAAAAAAGCTAGCAGTGTCAGAAGGGGAAGGTAGCATACATGAATGGGAACAAAATGAAGCAGCATTGATCAGGTGAGCATGAAAGGTTTTCCAGAAAGCAGGTGGTGTCTCCCGCCTTCCTCACATCCTTCTTGGGGGCTAGGTACCAAACCACATTTTCCAACAAAGTCCACAGCTACTAATTCACTTATAATAGAGGCTCCTAAGTTCCCCTCTCCCCTTTTCCTTCATAAGCAAGCTTGTCTGCAGTCAAAGCTTACATATGGCTTGTTTTATATATATATACACACACACACACACACACACACACATATATATATATACACACACACACACACATATACACACCTTCAGCTGATTTTGGCACAATCCATTGCAAACTCGAGGAACGACCTGCCTCAGTATGGCATTCAGACCTGTGGTTTAGTAAGGACCGTCAGTCTGCTGTGGCTCTGTGCAGCACCTAGCACAGTACTGTGCTGGTCCTTCCCTGCAGATGTGGGATGTGTCCACAGTACAAATAAGTGCACAAGTGAATGAAACAAGTGAATGAATAAATATGTAATATGGGATCAGTCATTCCTGCAAATGTGGTGCATCCACCACTGAACTGGTCCAGTCCAGAGTGTCACCCACACAGGCTTCGGGGTACTTGGTGATCATGGACAGGGGTCAGGAAGGATTATCTTCCCAGAGCATTGCAGAACTGGCCGTACCCTTTGCTTGG
The DNA here is from genome assembly GCF_000695765.1 of Mesitornis unicolor. Classification (NCBI taxonomy): domain Eukaryota; kingdom Metazoa; phylum Chordata; class Aves; order Mesitornithiformes; family Mesitornithidae; genus Mesitornis; species Mesitornis unicolor. The sequence goes on from NW_010195254.1 coordinate 18,317, forward strand.
CAAGGCACCATTAGATCCACCACTGGCTTATCCTGGCAGACCTGTCAGCAGGACAGTGCAAGACAAAGTACCGGGCTACTGCGGAGTGGCAGCAGGCGAGATTGCCTGACTGCTGGCAGCAAAGCCTCGAGAACAGCCAAAAATAGAATAAGTGGGGAAAAAGATCTCTCTTGACAGAACAAGGTGAGATGCCAGGCTGTCCCAGGGTCACTGTCTAGGTGTCTCCTTGGTGAAACCAATTCCTAGAGGGACTAAAGGAGCATAAACCCGTCTTGGTTTACCCAGCAGAGTTAGCACAGCATTGCTCCACCCCCCAGTGCCTTTCCCAGGGGATGTGGGGAGGGTTTCCTGCACTATTGCTGCCTGGTGGAGGGGTAAGAAGGAGGGAAGAGCAGGTGAAGAATGGCATGGAAAGTTTTGAGGCTCTTTGTGGAGCCAGAGCTCAGCCAGGCACCTGCCTGGAAGCAGAGTGTGCAGGGAGCCCGAGGCTGTCCCTTCCATCACCTCGTTTTGCAATGCACAGCAGATCCCTTTGTCCTGGGAATACAGAGGTATACCCAGACCTGGTTTCTCATCACTGTTAACCTCTTCGTTTTCACAGTCTCTCTGGTTTCTTGATGACCGCCCCCTCTTGCTTCATCTCTGTCCTCACCCATTTTAGCTGGACCATCCAGTCACTGTGCTCTGTTGATCTGCCATGCCCTGGATGTTATCATCTGTCCTTGTCAGCACCAGGGAACCCTGGGCCCTGACATTTGCTCGGATGGCTGCTCTTTTGGCCCAGACCTTGCTAAGCACAGCCACATCTCGGAGCCACAGCCCAGCCAGCCTGGCTGCTCTTCTATGTTGCTGCCCCAGCCCAATGAGTGGAGGAGCAGAGGCAATTTCACCCTGCCTTCACTGCAACTTCTCTCCAGCTGCAGTCCCCCCCCGCTTCTGCAGGCACAGGCTGTCTCTTATCCCTGCAGAAGGCTGGACACCCGCCCGGGGGTGGCACATGTGCCCGCTGCCACGCACTCCGGACCCAGCCACCAGGAGCCTAGCCTCAAAAAAGGCAAATATCAGTTCTAGTTGCATTTCCCAGTTCATTCACAAGCACTGTAAATCCAGACTGCTGGTTCCCTTCTCATGTCTCCGACAGCAGACCCTGGAAAGCCCTCCAGAATGGCATTAACCCATTCTGCACTGAAGCACAATAAAGGAGTCCCCCCCCAGGGCACTTGACAAAAGTGGGTCACTCTCCCGCTTCCAAGAGCTGTGCTGGAGCCCAGGGCAGGACCAAGCCGTGGGGTGGGGACACACGGGCTGCTCTGCAGTCATCAGGGGAGGTCGAAGGAGCTGGGGAGAAGTCGATCCAAATCTTTGCCCATCTCCTCCTTTCTAGGGGTGGATCAGAACCAAAGGGATGGATCAGATGCCATTAGGCACCCAAGTGTAAAAGCAGTGAAAGGAAGGTCTGAAACCTGGGAGCGATCCAGCCTCTATGCAAAAAAAGCCGGTGGGAAGTGTGCGTGCTGAGAGGAGTGGGGATTTCGGGGATGCTGGAGAGCTGAAAGCTCCATCTCTCCTTCTGAAACATCTGTGGTCATTACCCAGCCTGGTGGCTGCCTTTCCCGGGAAGCCCTGACTGCTATGCCTCGCTAGACGCTGCTCGATCCAGAAAGCAAACAAACCGCCTCAGCTCCCAGATCTCCGGAGCCCACTGCCTGCAGCTGCTTCCAAAACAAACGATCGTGTTGTTCCTTTCCAAGCCAGAGATGAAGTCGGCTCCGACTCTCTCCCACCCTCACGCAGATGCTTCCACACCTGCTCCAGACCGGATCGCGCA
>NW_010195255.1:0-20281 GCF_000695765.1 Mesitornis unicolor
CGGCCGCCCCGGTACCTGTGCGGGGCATTCCCGTTCGCGAGACCCGCTGGGCGCGCAGTGCCGTCTGGCGGGGCCCTGGATGAGATGTTTACACGGCGACGGTCGTGCACCGGCGCTGAGGTGCTCCGTGACAGCCGGCCCCCGCCCTGTACCCAGCCCTCAGCTAACCGCATGTCGCCCTGCCCGTGGTCGATCGTCTCTGCCGTCGTAGAAAAGCATCCCGAACGTTCCTCACCTGATATCGTTTGTGTCTTCCAATGATGCAACTCCCAGCCCGAGCTGATTTTTTATTCTGGAAAAAGAGAACGAATAATGGTGAGGTGAGATAGGTTAAAAACCACTTATGCAGCACCTCAGAAACTGCACTGCTGCTGACTTACAAATTGTGCTCTTTAGGGCCAAGCTCTCCAACCATTCCTGGAATCCATCAATAAAAGGTGTCCTGTTACTTTGTCACTTACCAGCTTCTCAAACTGAAATTTACTTCTCAACCGCTCAGGATGTCAATTACTGTTTCCGTGTTCCTTTGGTGAAAGTAAAAGCACACAAGGGCAAAGTCATCCATCATGCAATGCCAGTAGTGTGGTGGAGCTTCAGCATCGACTCATCTCACCCTGTCTAGTCAAAATCACTTTGTTTCCCTTTGCTGGAGATGAAAGAGTAAAAAGGTACTCTCTTACCTTTTCTATTTTTAAAACAAATTAGTCTAATAGGTTTGTTAAAAACTAATATGCAAAAGCCAGTCTGTCAGAATCCTAATCAGCAATTCTGAGTGTGTCAGGTATCTATTAGACTACAAGATGGTTTTGAAATAGGTACTATGTTTTGATAAACATTGCTATTGCTCTTTATTTATTAGGATGCCCAGAATCCTTGCCACTTGTAACCTCTACTGCAATGCAAAAACTTTAAAACTTCTTCAACAGCTACTACATTGAATTATATTCCAGTCCCATGTTAATGTCAATAAAGTGTCTTGAGGATGCAAAATTATTTTGTTGAGTATCTTTATGTATTTGGAAATCAGGAAATTTTCTTTTCCTTTAAAGGTCTGACTCTGTGAGGCAAGGCTACAGACATCTTCCCTTCCAGTCCTTTTCCCAAGCCCTCCTCAAGCTGTTTGGGAGAACATCCCACCGTTCCCTCTTCTAGCATTTCATCTGTAAATCGGTGGCATGCAAAGAGAGCAGGATTTTTCCAAGGGGACAGAGCCATCGTATTCCCTCTGGTTACTTGCCGTCGGTGACGTATATCGATCTGGAGGAGATACTTCCGGAGTAAATGGATTTGCTGCAGGCAGTCTTTCTTCCAGACTGCCAGGAGCAAAGACACCCGTTCAGTGCACAAGGAATGTGTGTCAGCGTCCCCAGCACCCTGGGGATCAGTTGTGCCTTTCCCCTGCTGTCTTCTTCCGTGCCTCCCCTTGGAGGCCTACGTGGCCATGCAAAGACCTTGATGGAGCTGTCCCCCCACGCACAGGGACTTTGTCCGTCCTTTTACCACCTAGATAGCAGGAGTGCAGGCTTAAATAAAGCCTAATCAGAAAGAGCCCTGAGAATGAGCAGCTGACTTGATGAAGGAGCAGCAGTTACACTTCATCCAAATGGAAATTAGATTTATTTAAAGCTTACAATATTAAAAAAAAAAAAGGGAAAGGACACCTTATGTTTGTGTGAAACAAATACTGTGATGGGCATCATGGAAGAGATGTCTTAGCGGAAAGGCATCATGCACAATAAATAGATTGTGCACTGTCCTTAAACATTCCTGGAGATCAGAGGGGCGACAAAACTAACTGGAGAAATGCTCAGAATAGTCCACGTGCAATGGAGGCTTCAGTGCCTCTAGCTCAGATGCAGTGTGGTGGCAGCCTGTCCCTCCTCAGCAGCAGCCTGCAGAGACAGAGGGAAGGTGAATCTTGGAAGTTAGTCATTCACTTGGACCCTCCTTTAAACAATCATCAAAGATAATGAGAAATGGAGAGGAAAAAAACAACATGGCATTCGCCATTTTCCCCAAGATAATTATCTAGTCAAATTACGTTATACTTTACATTAAATATTCAGCAACGCTGTTGACACTAGACGTTCTAAGACAGGAAAAATTCTTATAATTTGTTAGAGATATTAAAATGCATGCACATATTTTTATTAGAAATATTCACGCGGAGATCAAAAAGCATCCTCTCACTAAGAGATAGTGGGGAAAGGTTTTTGTACAAAGGAAAAATAGATTTTTACATAACCTCACAAACCATGAGCTTTATGGTAAAGCTTTTATATGCTGAATTATCTGTATATGAAGGTCTAGTAAGTCAAATACAGAAGATTTTTGCCTACCTGCTAAAAGAAAAAGGAATGACATTGTAGCCCTTTTCAGAACAAATTCATTTGCAACAGTGGTGGGAAAACACCATTCAAAAAGGGAGTTGTGTGTCAATACGTGTTCTTCTTTTACTGTATGGCTGCAATAACAGGCCACAGCTGCTCCTCTGACAGTTTATAGAGCTGCAATTGTTGGCAACTTAGGTATTTGGCTTCACTTCAGACTGGGGAAGGAAACATTTAATTTCTCAAAAACACTGTGGGATTCAAGCCTCGGTGCCAATGTCACAACATCAGCTGAGAGAACAGAGCAGTCAAGGCAAAGCCAGCTCTTATTTAATAGAGATGGGAAGAGCTACAAGCACCAACAAGGATGATGAAGCAATGGAAAGTACGGCTATGGCCCTTTATATGCTCTTTCGCTGGTGGCATATTTGCAGTCTCTGGGCATCAGCAACCGGTTGAGCAGTTTTTTGCCACCTTTCCCCTTGGAAATAGCCAGGCTAAGGTGACCGGGAAGAGCAGCGCTCCTGCCTCGGCGTTGCTGAGGTGTTCCTACCGGCTGGAAAACTCTAGGGTCCCTCTAGTGCCCAACAGGGGCAACGGAGAGGGATGGTGAACTGAAAAGCTGCTTCATATGATTATCAACCACTAAGCAAAATAAAAGCTTCCACTGAAAACAGTATGTACTTAGTCCTGGCTTTGCATAAGAGACTATGTTGAATTTGTTTCTGGCTTGGACAAGAAACTCAACTGTATTTCATTAGCTCATATAGTGACATTTCCATGAAAAAGGCTTGCTTTTTCTGTCTGTCTCCCATTCGGTAACATTTACCTTTTACAGAGTGTTTGGAGATATTACCTGTTTGTAAATGTATGCCTCAGGTTGCCATGGGAAAGCTTTAAGCAAAGGTGAAGATCCAGCCACAGTGGCAGGATTTTTACTCGTGTGACACTGCCTTTGTAGACCTTCGTTATCATTGGTCTTTTTGTTCAGAGATAGCGACCTAAGGTCCCTTGAATGTGAATTATGTTGGAAGCGTTAGCTTCAGGGAGCTGCACTCTAATTTTCTGAATGTTTTTGATGTCAATGTCCAGCTTCTGCATGAGAAGCAGAATATTGAAAGCAGACAGAGAGTACATAACACTGGTACTACCTGCCCTTGGGGACACAAAGAGACAAGAATTGCGGTAGAGAACATACTCCAGTGGACAGCTCCATTTCTCATTGCTGTCATTGAAAGCAAGTGGTCACCAGATTACATGCCAAAGTGAAACATGAACAGTAGAGGTTCCTTACAGAGTATGAGGTTATGTGCATAGCTTCCTTTTTCCTCTGTCATTTACCTAAACTGGCTAATTTTCCTCTCAGCACTTCAGGGCTTGTGACACCTTGGTTATGGGGCTGGTTCCTTTGCTGAGGATAAAAAAAAAAGGAATGTCAGGGACAGATCACAGGAGGTTTTGTAAATGTATTCAAAAGGAAGTGAGCAGAGTAGTGATTCCTGCAGGATTCAGCTGTAGAAAGTTCTTAACCTAAACTATTTTCAGTGCTTTAACCCATTTTCTGGGGTACAGAGGGAAAGTTCAGCTGCTAGGTTCCCATTTCCACAAAAAAAAGAAAAAATATATCTAGGAAAATAAGATTTGTTGCTCCTAATATTTTCTAGTTGTAACAGGGAGTGATGATGGCCAGGACATAATAAATGCAAGTTTGTGAGCTTGGGTTGGTGGTTTTGCCGTCTCCAGCTTCTCACTTGTACAAGTTCTGACTACTGTATCTGTCCTGAAAGCTGTGGGAATAAAACTAGTGCACCATTCAGTCTTACTAGGTCTTCTAATGGAATGAAAAAATACACATCCACTGTCTACCTCTAACACTGAACAGAAGATGATCAGAACATACATTATGGCTTAAGTAGTGAAATCTCTTTACACTTTGTGTCTGTAGCAAAATTATATTAAAATTTGGGTTTTTTTCAAAATAAATATGATATATAAGTTACGGAATAGTCAGAGCATGAGGAATATACTATTTTTGAGATTTAATTTCCTGCTCTGAGGGAAAGTATGAATTTTTGAAATAGCAGCTACTGAGGATTAAAGTCCTTAGAAAGAATGTATTACTGTGCTTGCACATGGAAGCTCTTCAGTTCTCTGATGTACTGATAGCTTGTTTTATTAATGTGGAATTTTGATAAGGCTTTTTACTTTTTAATATGCCCCTCTTGTTATGTTCAAACATGTAAATGTTACTGCATTTTCCAAGCTTAAATTATCAGCTAAAATCATATTAGCTTAATCAAGTTAACACTACAATACGAGGGAATGTAGTTCATCTTGGGTTTGGGCTTTGTGTTTCTTTTCAGCTTTCTATGAATAAAACACTGATATTACTTGTTAAGAGAGGGGGGACATTGCAGACAGAATGAGGGGCTATTTTCTCACCAGAACAATGTCTTGAGGTTAAGCATGACCTTGGGCTCTTCCCCATGACCAAGCTTAAAACTCAGCCTTATTTCTGCTTTTGTGCAATCAACAAATGCAGTGGTCCAGTGTAGGTTTGAGAATGGCCTCACACGTCATGTCTTAGTGTGGCAGAAACACTTCCACGGCCCGAGGAAGTGGTCCTGAATGTCTGAAGACTACCTGTTAGTTTGCTGCATTATAAAACCGCTCCTCACCCAAGGTCGTCACCAGCACATGACTACAAAGGTCTGCTTTGTACCTGAAAGATGTAGGGTGGCGTTCTGAGGGATGGCACATACATGACATCTCTGAATTCATGCTTCCTTATGCCCATATATTTGCCCACAGCTATCTAGCTGCACAAATCAGTATTCATGTGCAGTTACCCAACCTGAACTACAGATGTTTGTGCATGTAAGTGCCCAGTTTACCGAACCAATCCATTTGCTGCAAACAGCTTCAGAAATGCAGCCTGAGTGGCTGAATGTTCTCTCTCAAAAGCAGAGCTGAAGAACCTGTGGGATCAGTGAAGACTAGCAGCTATAAACACAGTAGCATAGCTTCTGCCGTGCCAGCAGGTAGATGAACTTATGTAAAAATATTCCCAAAAAATAGTTAATCAGATCCCATTAAATCTGTTGTCGCTTAGTTCCTGCAACATGATTCACAATTCAGCCTAGCAGTCATACATCTGCCAGCTGGACTGACATAGGCCATTTCTTTTTCAATTACAACTTTGGATTTTATCATTTGCAGAACCTGGACTCCAACCCAGCTCAAAGAGAAAAGTCAACGATGCAGCTTGGGGTGCTCATTCCCATAAGGTCCTCAGCCAGTGATTTGAATGGAGAAAAATAAAATCAAAACAGATATTAATTCTGCCTTGAATCTTGTAGTCTGACAACAGAGCTGCAAGAGGAATGTAAAGCACCTTATAATCAAGGAGGGTGAATAGAGAAGTATTTCAGGTAGTCGCAATGCCCATAAAAGCCATTGTTTGAAGCAACTCCTTGTCATCACTTGGTATTTCTGATTTTCAAAGCGTCTGCAGATGCTTGCGCAGGCTGGTGTGTTACCATGGATACCGTGGTGTCAGTGCCGAGGCCGTCAGCAAACGGGCTGATCTGTTTGTGTACCTCCCGAGCAAAAAGAAAGAAAAATCTCACCATTTGTGTGGCTGCTAGCAAAGGGAGCCTGACAGTAAACAAAATGACTCCACGTAATTGCTTTCAGAATCTCCTCCTCTTAGAAATGAGGGGGTAAGTAAAGAGAAGGGAGGTAGTGAAGCAAAGGAGTGAGGAAAGCTGACAAGCGCTTATCAAAATCCCTCTGCGCAGCTCAAGACAAGGGTTCCTACATGATAACATCAGCTGGATGGTCAAGAAAAATCAGTCTGGAGATTTAATAATTCAGTTTCCTAATGGCTTTGGATCACTTTCTGCAAGAGCCAGGAAGAAGAACAGCAACAACAAGAAGAAAAAAGGCAGAAAGCAGTGATCAATAGACAACATAACACAGCAGAATAATTTGCCTTTGAGAGACACCCTGGGACCAAGCAACTGATATGCACTATAAAACTAATATTTAGCTAGTAGTATACATGCAATGCCTTTACCTGGGCACAACTAACTGCTAAGTGAACAGCAAAACAAGTTTAAAAGTGACAGGCAAGTGAACACACAGGAAATAAAGTAAAAACCTTGTAACTGATCCAGGCTGTTTTCAAACTTTGATTTTATGTGTGTGTGTGTGTTAGAACAAGTCCATGAATTACACATATATATGGCATAAATCCCTATGATCTGAAATCCCTTACATTAATGCAGTATTTTATTAGGAAACAACACAAAGCTGTCACACTTGATTATGAGTTCTGGGGCTTTGTCCTGTTGTTCTAGAGGGAGTTCTGCAAAGATAAGGCACATCACCATGTGTTTCACCAAGAGCTTTTCTTGCTTTTGAGTTTGTGTTCAAAAAGCACTGCCACATTTACAGGGGAGGTTTGTTCCTCATTGGTACCTCGATGGTTAAGTTAAAAAGCTGTTTACAAAAAGAAACAACGACAACGTGAGGTCACCCTCAGTGTACCTTTTCTCAGCAGGGCTGTATCACTGTATATGAACAGAAATCCAGTGCACAAAACTTTGTAATAAATTCCTCACTTCTTAACCGATCATGTTTCGTTGACGCTGTTTCCCTGCCATAAAACAGAGATGACCCATTCTCTGGTCAACTGTGGTGTCTCCCCTGGCTCACATCTGTAATGCAAGCATCAAGAGAAATCTCTGGAGAGGCAGAAGACAAACAGAAAGCCAAAACTGCAATCCTTGCCTTTCCTATAGGCCCCCTTGCGCTGGCATCATGCTGGAGATGAAGTCAGGGACTTGGTTGCTTTCCAGCTACAGACCAACATGGTCAGTAACTCTGAGGAAGCTCCTTGAGCACTAAGCCACTTTGGCCTCTCCTTGTGGCCTCGCTCTGGGGATGATCCAGCACTGTCAAGCTGTTGGCTCTTCTCTTTATTTCACATTGCTGACTCACCCTGAAGGCAGCTGAACCTCAAGAAAACCTTTCCCCAGGCTACCTTTCCACAACAACCATGGCCACAGTCACCACTGAAGTGAAGTGTGAGTCCTACCAGATTCTGCTGGAGGTTCAGAGAAATGTTCTCCAGCGTTCGGATGAACTGCTACTTAATTCAGCTGTTAAGCTGAGCACTCACCTCCAGACAATCAACTGATGTTGCTGGAAGCACAGCGCTGTTGTCTCACATGTAGCTGCTCTGGGAACCAAAGGTGTTCTGGGCAATTCAGTGGCATTCATTTTCATGACACTGCAGAAATACAACCACAGTTTCTAGAGATATAAAACGAGACTCTGATGCAAACTGGCAAGGAAAAGCTGAAAGGCATTGCTGTTGCAGACACAGGTCGACACTTACACAGCACACATAGCGGGTTCTGTAGTTCCCATTGATAATGCATCCTGTAACCTGACTCCAGTAACCAGGGTTCAACTCTGGCAATCAGAGTTTTCCCTTGCAGAAACCCCCAAGGAGCTCCTTCCCTACCCCATTTCCCCCTCTCAAGAGCATTTATTCAATATTTTCCCCTCAAAACACACACAGTGTCTCTGGTCACAGCCTGTAAACAACCCAGCTCCAGCAAAAGCTGAGCTAGTGACAACCAGAGATGTGTAAGCTAAAAACTAACAGTCACGGTCGCTAAAACCTCAGCATTTGGGACCTGTAATATTCCTGCACATACATTGATGAGCATCCTTTGGGTCTTGTTGTATTTGAAATGCTTCAGTGACCACTCTGCTATGGCTCGGTCTCTTATTATAGAGTCTTGTAGCTAAGCAACAGTAACCTCAGCTGGACAGCCCTCACGATGTGGCAAGGGCAAGTTCTCCTGGAATATGCAGTGGCAATTCAGGGGGAAGGTAATACTTTGAAGTTGGGTGTGTTAACTGCTCTGGGAAAGCTATTGCCTTCAGTGGGCTTCAGATCAACCCCAAAAGAACTCAAAATCAGCAGGTGAGGTTAGGACAACAGGTCTATTCCTGCCATGACTGTAAAACAAACCTAGAAAAATTATCTGGAGGGCTGGGAGAAAAAAAAAGTGGAAAAGCACTGGCAAGGTTAAAGAAATACAGATGGTAAAGTTTTTCTAACACTCAAAATAGGAGAAAATCCTGATCTGATCCAACCACAGCTGGTCCTAGCACTGCAACACCTGACTTGGAGGCTAACGAGGAAACTAAAGGCTAAAGAGAGTTTGAAAAAAAAAAAAAAAAGCCCTTTTTTAACATAAACATTTAAGAGAAAGTTGCTGCTTCCTGAGGTTGTGGGCTGGAGGTCAGACTGCAATTCTGTCATTCAGTCCTGTGGGAGTTGGCTGGGGCAGCACCACTTCTACTTTCACCCTTGTCAGAGTTGCTTGATAAAGCCCTGACCCTGAGCATGAGCATCAGCCCCAACAGGGCTTTTTTGCTCCGAGCCAGGCCTTGGTCTCAGCCTTGACCTGCAGGCACTTTCTGGCCAAAAAAGCATGGAAATTCACTTTTTTCTCATCTGCGTGGAACAGGTAGGAATAAAATGTCATTTGGCAGTATCCCTGAAGCAAAGTGCATGCATCATCAAATATAACTGCAAGACTGAAATATTCCAGCTGCTGCTGCCCAACAGGCTAATGCGCTTGTCCTCTAGCATCACTTTCACTCTGCTTTTCTTAAAACATTTACAGACATTTGTGAATCAAGCCTCATGCCAGGAAAGGGCTGGTTGAAGAAACACAGCAGCTCAGTAGTTAAGATGCCAGGCTGGAAGTGCGGGTCACCGAGCCACCCTTTTGTCCTCCAGAGCTGAATCATGCCAGGCAGCCTGCCCCCACCTACTGGGACCTCTGTCGTTTTTAGGTCAATGGTAACATTTCTATTTCCTTTTCAGATGGAGATAGGTGGACACATCAAGGTTGCGCAGAAACTTGGTAGCAGATGCAGAACAAGAGAGTTTTCCAACCTCGTGCCACAAGATCACATATTTTGCCACTCAGTAGAATTCATTTTTCTCCCCTCACACTTTCTCAGCCATGAAATTTCTAGTTAATTCTTGCTGTGGAAGTCACAAAAGCTTTCCATTATAGGTGCCTAAAGCTCAAGACTTGAGCCAAAATTCAGAAACTAGTACGATCATCAATGACTGGGCAGCTCTCAGTCAGGATTTACAGAGGCTCTGCCAGGGACACCAGCCTCAGGCTATTCTGTGCCTGGCAGGAGACATCTTTATGTGGACAGGTGCAGCTGATTTGCAGAATTTACTGACAGAGGACTCCGTGAAGGTGAAAAACCTACCCGGTTTCAAAGAAGGTAGAGACAAATTCACGGGCATTGGCAGCTACTGAAGGCAGGGGGTCAGATAGCTCATCCCCAGGCACCTCTGAGCAGGCAGCTGCTGCAAGGGGTATGATGAGCAGGAGCTCTACAAGCTCTCCCTGCTTCTCGTACTCTTTTCCTAAGCGTTCAGTACTTTCCACTATGTTTTCTATCTGCTGGTCTGAAACAGCCATGACAATTCTTTGGTTAGAAGGAAGACCATAAGAAATTGTGATTTTAAACAATACATCAAGTTTAGTCATTTCTCAGAAAGTCTTTTCAACTAATAACCTTAGAGCCGAAATAAAAGGGCATTTCTACAGTAAAGCTGTTTAACACCTACTGACATATTAAATAAATCCTTAAAATCTAAACCAAAAAGTTCTAGTCTACAAAAGCGAATTGAAGAAAGTTGTGGCTTTATATGGGAACCTACTAAAATGTTCGCTACTCAGCGAACTCCCAAATTTCTAAACACTTCAAAGTAAGTGAAAAGAATTAATTTTAGTTTTATTCCCTTTTCAGATGAGATTGTAAATAGCACTCTCCGGCTTTTCTTATAAAGAAAAGAATATAGAAGAGGAAATTGATTCAACATTGTCATATCATCATTTAAATCACATTAATATGGTGAATCCAACTAAAAATAAAATTACTTTCAGTGTATGGATTCTTTCTCGAGCTCAGAAGTTCTAGCTGAGCAATACAAAGCCAGAGTTTTTGAGGCAGAGGGCTTGGGACCTATCAGAGATGTAGAATTTGATGACCACAACTTGAGAATTACTTTTTTCCTAATACACAACAAACCACCCCACTATAACTTGGCTCTTACAGCAACCAGAAACACCAATCAGCTCCTAAACTTTAGTATCATAGATGAGATCTGGACTGATTTTCTCAGTTCACTGCAAAAACGTCTTGTGAAAGCAAAGTGCAGCAATATCGAATATCCCTTAGAGGTGATGTTTTCTACCCAGAATGGCTCAGTATTTGCATCCATATTAGCATGTGAGCCAACATACAGACTCAACTATGAATGCTGCATTTTAGAAATAAAGAAAAGCCCAATACAGCTTGCTATTAATAAATAAAGGTAATAACAATAAAGCGCTAAAACACATGCTATTGTAACAGCGGTTTCAGATTGTGCCTGTATGGTCCCTGTTTTGTCCTTCCCTGCACCAAGTAAAAAGCATTTGTGCACAGCAAGCAAGGAACGGTCATGTCCTCCCTGCAGGCAGCACATGGACACGAGATGCCTCTTTGGCCATGCTGAGGGCTTTGTGCAGAGCAGCAGCTTTCTGCATCCCAGCCTGCTTTTATGTCTTGGTATAAATGATATTACCATAGCCACACTCTGCAGAGTGAAATTTTGTATGTGTCCTGGGGAAGACAAGGCTTGAGAGTCACAAATGTTGTAAACCAATTTTTTTTTTTCCTACAAAATCAAGAAAATAAGGTGTGTGCTAAAGTTTGTATGGCACATTCATTCTAGAAAGGGCAGCTCCCTTAGTGTTACAATCAGGGCCATATTAAATGACATATTTAATGCAGCTGCTTTCTTGATGAGACCAATTAATCCTTTCTGACCTCTCCATTAAAGACATAAATGTATCTCAACGGTTGTCTTAGAGAAGACAAAGCACGTAATTGAAACTCGCAGGTCCAGGATTTTAAAAAATGCCCAAAATGTAAATTATGATGGTGCTTGAGCTATTTCACCAGCAGCATGGAGACTGGTAAAGGGAAACAGCTAGAAGTCCTAATCTTACCAGCTGGTCTAGGTTAAGCTATACCTCCTGTTTAGTCAGAGCCTCGAGTCTGCCAGGTGAGATTTAAGTTCTTGTGTCATGGAAGTGCTTTTTAACCATTTGTCCTATAAAAGCTTCTTTTCCCCGTATCTTGCAGGACAGAAAATAATCCTTATAATTTCATTAGGTAAAAGTGAGTTCCTATTACCCAACGGATGCTGCCTTACTCATGCAGGCAGGGGGAGCGTTCAGCCTTCAGCATGGTGTGTCCTGGGCAATAGAGGAATCAGCTGTGGGTGACTTTTTGAGAGAGCTTGCTTTCATTTCTTAGATTGCTACTGAAACTTGTGAAGATATAGGGTGACTCCAGGCTCAGAGAGACTCTGATTTCTTATGGAGATCTACCTTAAATTTCCTTCATTAAGTGTGTATATATGCACACACATACATTAAAAAATTGATCCAACTTCCAGAGCCTGGTAAAATTGATGAAATGGCTCCCATCAGCTTCCTTGGGCACTGGGTCAAAACATTAATCTGATTATCATTATAGTGTATCTCTAACTGAAAGCACCTGAACAGTCTCATTGTGATTCATGGACTTAAAAATAGAAATAGGTTTAAATGCTCTCTTGAACTCAGGTCTATATGAAATCAATACACGTCATGCCTCTTCTTCATGAAATATTAAGGGAAGATACATAATTTATTGTGCTCTGTGTATCGTCTGTACTTAGCACTGATTATTCTGTAATAGACCTATACATAATTTAAATTATACAGCATCCACTGTATTGGGGGAGGAACGGAGGAAGAAATCTTCATTAAACCCCAAACAGTATACTTCTTGGTGATGTGGGGATTTTTTTAATTCTTTTAAACTGTGGATGCCTGGATAATAACGCTGCTCTCACAAGTTCAGGAGCCCTTTTCCAGAGTGAAAGAAATCACAGCTCTGGGACAAGAGCCCAAAGCAGTGAGTGGCTGCAAGCCAGCAGCCAGGCAGCGCAGAGGTCTGTGCTGGCCTCTGCTGACGCGCAGGACTGCAGTGAGCACCCAAACCAGGGCACACAAATCACCAGCAGGGCCGCCGGCCGTCCCTCAGGACCACCCCTCAACAGCAAAGCTAAGACAGCCCTTGTTGCATGTAATGGCACAGTCAGCTAGGTAGGAAAAAAGGGAGCCAGTGGTAGTAAAGCCCACATTATTTATTCACTGTCAGTGATAACTCTAATTATTATTGGTTTAGAAGCTTTTTTCCAGTTCTGGCTCTTGTTTGCCAGTGGCATCATGCTATCTGTGGGTCTTTCAGTAATATATAAAGGACTTGCCGAGAGATGCACTCAGGGGCAGACTTCACTATATTTCTGCACAGAAGCACGTATCTACTCTGCCATGCACATCAGGGAATATGTCATTAACTTGCTTAAACTCAGCATGTGTTTAAAAGCATTACTTGGCTGGGAGATGTGTGACATATTTAGCACCTGCTTCACACAGAGGGGTTTTTAAAGCTTTGCTGCCTTTTCTTACAATGTGACCTCTGCCCACACCTCAGACAGGCTTTGCCTCTGATGAAGGCAGCTGTCCACAGCGACATAGGCACCTCTGCATCCTACACAGACAGAGCAGGCAGCTCTGCCCATGACTGCCTGTCTCCTAGCTCCGAGGAGATGCACTGAAGTGGGAGAAGGGGCAAAGAACAGATGGAAAGAAATAGCTCGGCATTGTGCAGCAGACCGATAAGAGTTATAGAGAGATCCCTCAGAGGCACGTTTCCCACCTCTGGAGCTGTAGCTGGCTCCATGGAGGAGTTGTGCTAGGCAGCTCATGCATTGGAAAAATAAGAACAAGCCTAAGGCTGGGACTAAACACGTAGGTCAAAAAAAAGGTACAAGGAGTAGGAAACTCTGGAGATGGGTGGCTCAATCCCTCACTGCGCTCACACCAAAGGGTTTTTTTCTTTTATTCTGTGGATACAGAGACCAGTGGCACTATACTAAGGACACTAACAGAGCTCAGTGTGTGTTACCCATCTCCAGTCACCTCTATCCTTAAATTGGTAATGAAAGGTGAAAAGCTTCCACTCCCTGAACAAGCTAAAAGAAGTCTCTTGTTTGTTCACCACGTCCCCATGACCTAGTTTGAGGCTGGTCTCTACCTACACACACAGATAAACTTCACCAAACTGACTTGCTGTGCATGCCGTATTATCGAATACTCTGCAAAATAAGGGCTATGAAACCTTTCTTTCTTATCCCTACAGAAGTAATTTCTGAGTAATTTGAAGAGTTATGTTACTTCCCCAGAAATAAAATTCATCATGGTCATGTGCAGCTACAAAGGCTTTGTGATAGATGGCGCTACATGAACATGAATTTGGTCTTTAAATACCTAAATATTTACTTTTACATTTCACCAAGAGCTGAAGGGTGGGAGCAAGAGGAGGTGGTTGCAGGTAACACACTGAAGTCAGATAATTTCTAATTTCCTGGGTCCCAAAATACAAAGCTTGCTGTTTCTAACAGTAAAGCTGCTAGAACAAAGTTTTTAAATAGCTTTTGCAAGTGCAGTATCAGCAAGGTTTAATTTCCATTTGACCTAAACACGGCTCTGGTTCCTAGCTGGGAGTGGTCAGCTGGCAAGGCAGCCTCCGGGGGGAGAACACATCCTCAAACCACAGGGAGAAGGGGGACAACTACATAGAGTGAAATGCACAGAGTGAACAAGGCATCCAACGCATCTCATACCAGCAAATACAGTGGGCAGTAGAATTTGCAGACACTCATAATAACACGAAATTTCTAGAGCAACAGCAACAAAAAGCTCACCAATTTAACAAGTATCATAATCTTTGCTCTTAATCTACACCAAAAAAAGTTCCTGTTGACTCATAACAATGATTTCTCCATCTCTCCTACACCTGCATTCATAGAACAGAAGAGTCAATAATATCCAGGACTAAAAGACAAATAGTGTTTGAACATCAGGAAAAGGAGGGAAGGGGAAGGAATTAATGCAACTTTTCAATTTTTTTTTACCAGACTAATAAGAACTTTACAACAAAAAAGCCAAACCCAACCAAAAAAATCCACAAATAACAAAGCCTTACAAATATTTTTTTTTCAGTGTTTCAATGCAAATACAGCAAGTATTTGCTATTTCAAGTTAAGGAAATAATATTGCACTAGAACAAACAATAAAATTGCCATTTATACACACAGACTTAAACTTCTATTGGCTATAGATAAACTACAGCAGGGCTGGAAGTTTCCCTATATAATCTTTTTTTGTTTTTTCAGGAAAGTGTAAGCTCACAAAGGAAAGCAGGAACATTCCTGGGTTGTGAGAATAGCATCAGAGAAAGGGATCCACAAAAAAGAGAAGGGCATCTCAGAGGGGGATGAAATAGCTGTAAAGCCGTAGTGCTCTGACTTCAGCAGTAGGCAGGAACTGAAGGTCTGTTTTCCCACATTCAGGAGAAGCATAAATAAGGAAGTTTGAACATTAGCACACCCGTGCAGACAGAACACTTGAGAGAGAATCAGGTTTGTGGAGGTACGAGAAATATTCACATTTAAAGCTACAACAAACTTATTAATTAAATATCCAAACATATTCATCCCTGTATCTCTTCATTTATATCCATCTTCTTAAATTGTAGATTGTAGTTACAGGTAGAGAAGTACAGGAAATTTGTAAGACTCAAACCAGATTTTTAGAAGTATTTCAAGCAAACTTTTGAATAACCTGTGCTCAGTATATTTCTTTTTCATACAAGCTCCTGAGCAGCCTGATCTAACCAGGTTTAGGTGGCTTCCAACTGTCCCATCAAAGCTAAATTATTCTACATTTCTATTCATTTTGTACATTGGTAGGAGTTTCCAAAATAACATCAGAGAAAGTCATCCTACCCGGAGACTCAAGAGTGGGTTTTCTCCACTATTTACAAGCTGCCAGTGAGAAGATATCTGCATTATTTTTGAAAGAATTAAGGGAATTAAGAAGATTTTGGGGGTTGGAATTTCCCAGTTCATAGGACTGTTCAAAAATCCTTGGCTTCCAGTCAACTCCTGCTCTTGTGGTCAAACAAGAAAGTAAACTATTAAAAGTCAACTCATTTCTAACACAAATGTAACAAAAGCCCCCCCCCAAACAAAAGAAACCTCAAACCAACAACAAAGTTCAAATTGAAGAAGGCACCTAACTACATATTCATAGTGTTGCTCTGAAATACTGATCTGCATTACAGGACTTACAATTGACTTCAGGAAGGATATTTTGTGGTTTGCTCTATCTCTATCAGTGATGTATTGGCGATGTCACAGTGCTATAGCTTGCTAGGAAACACTTCTATTAGCCAATATACTTCTCCAAGACTCCCAAAATTCTCCCTTTCCATGTTGGAACAAACCTGTGTTTTGACTTTTTTCCCATGGCAAACAGCACAGGCAGGGAAAAACCTCCCTGGAGCACTGCTCATAGCAAGGCCAACGGGGTGAAGAGCATTCAACTTGGGTCTTTCTTCTGCTTTCCCTGCCCTTTTCAAGCACTGCAAATTGCAAGCCGGAGGTCTGTCTGCCCAGTGAAACTGTACCGTTCAGATGACTCAGGCAAGATGATCTGGCCATGCTCCCGTCAAGTTAGTCGAATAATATGGCTCTGACATCTCCAGAGAATAGATCACACATGTAGGAACAGACAGCCATTCAGACACGTAAAAGGAAACACAAAGCTAGGCATTCTCCTTGAAAGTTCAGGGGAAAAGAGAAATTTGCCTCCAAACTAGCACTCTTAATTTGTAGTGTAACCCACTGTCCTTCTCTCGTGTCTAAAGGGCAGAACTTCTAATGAAGTCATTTGGGAATACATAGTTAGCATATTTTTAATCTCTCCGCCTAGAAGTAGGTTTGTTTTCTTAACAAGTGCTCTCTCATCAAGCCAACGTGCTACAGCCACAAAGACTGACCTATTTCCAGAATCACTTTCAGTCAGGGAGTCTCTACACAAGTTACATCAAGGCCCTAATAATCTTTTGAGATATAATTAAAAGAAAAAAGGTAAACAGCATCTCATAAGCCTTTGGAAAATGTGATACACTTCTGTTTTATGCTCTTATTTCTCCTCTGAAGAGACTACAACATGTAATAAATGGTTTATATGCATTCTTAACCAATATATTACTCAATTTGTTTTAAAAATTACATTTCTATTGTGAATCCTGCAGACAAATTTTCAGTAAGCAGAATCCATGAACATTTCTGGAAGTTATGAAAGGAGAAACCTGTGTCCTTTCTGTGCATCTAAGAGTCTGAATATTCCCACTATGGCCAACTGTAATTTTTTTTTTTTTTTAAGCAAAACCAAAAACCCCATAAAAACCCCACTCAAAGGGGTCACAGCATAAATAAAAAGTGTACTGGGGAAAACAAACTGGAAAACTCAACCACACCAGTCCAAGAATGTCAAGAATGTCAGTGTCAATGGTAATCAAGAAGATACCAAAAGAATGTGTATTTACAGAAGTGTCCTTTACTTGGCTCATATGAAACCAATTCACCTTGTAGCTCATGATCTGAAGAATGCCTGTTACACAGACATTTGGCATCCTGAGAAAAGTGAATAAGGTGCTGCTGGATAAAATTGGAGACCTTGGGTTGCTCCCTCCTTTTCACTAAATAATGAGTGTTAAGAATTATGTTTTTTTATTAAACACATACAATGAAATTCTCAGTGCTAGGCACCAAGACTCACCCATGAAACAGACAAGGCATTCTTGATTTCCTCACATTACCATTTCCCACTCTGCTCTGAATTTTGAAGAGACTACAGAAGTATTTTTTTTAATCCTTTACATACATAATTGTGAACTTAGAGGAAAGCTTCCTAATCTTAGCAGTGATAGTTGTTATCTGAAGTTAATTTTTGCATGGCTTCTTACTCACAACATTACTTTTTTCAAATGAATGTATTTTACCCAGTGCTGTCACTGTATTTATATCAGTAGGATGCTCCACTTCAAAGTTAAATAGAAAGCAATTATAAATTAAACTAAAATTATAGTAAGAGCTCCTAGCACTTATTTAGTTCCTTTAGGTCCTGATCTGAAACCCATCTGAGTAATGAGAGCCTTAAAGAACTTTAAATAGCAGCCTCTGGAGTGCAATATTGGTTCAAACTGTGGTGGTGCAATGCAACCCAGATAGAGAAGTTGGTGCCCATCAGTTCCTGTAGTAAATCCTCACAGTAATTACCCAATTTCAATACTCTCTCTCCCTTTTGATGCATTTTTACTCAAGTTTTCTCTGGAGGGAGGAAAGAATTTGCTATTGTTTAATAGCAGCTAGTTCAATCAGTTAAGTAGTTCAAGTAGTGGATTGGTAGAAGCCAGACTTCCTTTACAAGTCTCAATTTGTGTTTGTTAGAGCTTCACGTATCCTTGGAACAGTATATTAGCATGTAATTCCTTCTTCTGTTTTCACATTGGACTACAGCATTTCAAGCCACATCACAATTCGCTCCTGTCTCCAAAAAAAAGAGTATATATTCCAAAATTATTGGACTCTTCATCTGAAAAATGTGCCTGACCCTCAAAGCTCTCTGGCTAATGTATTGAGGCAATCAAGCACCGTTCTTTTATCGAGTGATTCAGAACATATTCCTTAACGGACTGAAGAAGATGGTCTTTCAAAGCTTTACATAAAATTTGCTTGTAAAAAGGTGAAGTCTATAATCAAAGGTATGGAATTTAAGGGGAGACCAACCCAAACTGCATAATTTACAACTGTGTGAAACGAACCTACACCCACTGAGTTTATAAGTGGAAGTGTCACGCACCCATCTTCCACAAACCACCAAAGCATATCAAATAACTCCTGATATGGAACAGTTTCAGAATCAGTCACAGTCCAAACACTCCTAGGATATGATCAAATTAAGTTGTTTGAAATATGGAGCATGTGGAAGTCATCAAACAGCAACATCAGATGGAAATCAGGCTTCTCTTCCCGAAGAGCTGAACACAGGGCAGGTCTTAGTGAAGGATCAGCAACTTTCCTAAACTGTTTCTTGCTCTCAAATGCTTTAGCAAAAGGCTTTTAAAAAGTGTAATAGACATTCTAAGGGGTTTTATGAAGTACCATCAAAGGAGATCTATCATTTTAACAGACACTAGGGTATCTACTTTTAAAAGCAGAATGCAAGTAGGAAAAAAACCAGTCAGATAAGCATCAGGTGTAAAACATATCAGCATGGAAAGCCCACTGCATGCCAGCAGACCTAAGAGGACCTCCAGCACCTTGTCTTTGACCGTGGTGCATATTTCACTTCCTACAGAAAGTGGAGTAGACCCCTTTTCCATGAGTGCCAATGCAGTATTTGAAGATATAAGTGGATAGTGGTACTAGAAGAACTGATGACCTTTCATAAGCCTAACCTGCAAGTCTTATATATTGAAAGAGAAAGAGTTAGAAACACCTAGGAGTTAAAATATTTTTAATAAACTAGTTTAAGATTATTAGGAACATAGCAGCAATCATGACTTCATCTATAGGATCTGATGTGCAGTGAGATAATTCCTTTGATGCCTGTGTGAAATGTGCATTGTGGGATTTTTTTCTTTCTGAATGGGAAAAGTTAAAGGAAATTTTTTTACCATGTTCTTAATGGAAACACACACAAAACTCTTAACTGGTGGATGTTATTCCTGGAGCTGTTCATGGCCACGATGCAACTGTGACCTCAGCAGAGCAGAGGAGCATGAGGTGAGAGCCACTTGTGGCCTGCAGCTGCATGGGGCAGAGAAGGATTCCTGCATGGCTGGGACATAACCACAAAGGGAAATGCCATGGAGAGAACAAGAAGCGTAATGTGGAAGATGCATTGCCAAAAAAATGTAGTGGAGCACATGGACCTAAGGAGACAGACATGAAGTATTGATGGAAGGTAGAGATGGCAAAAAGAGAGGGGGAAATCTGTGTTTCAGAGCCTGCAAGGTCACTAGACATTCTTTGGTGGACGATGAATTAAGTGTGCCTTAGGGGGCTGAGTGGGATCTTTGGTCAAGGAGCAAACACAGACTGAGAGCAGTGAAGGGGAAAGCTGTTTTGTTAAATAAGCTTTCCATGAACTTGCTAGCAAAGAATGAAATACCCTGACATTTACCTTTTCCTCCCAACTGTCCAGGAACAAAACACTCTGGAATCCAGATGAATGCAAAGACGTCTTCTGGCTCCTTTGGAAACCCTCTTTGGCAAATTGGTTAGCACCAAATGTATCTTTCTTCTGGCCATGGAGGGTATGAATTAATTCCTCCTGCTTGATCCAACCCTCTAATTCTGTAAAAATGGCTGCATGCACTAAAACCAAGACTTTCCCTGCTCCCAGGGAGAAAAGGTTAACTCCCTCCTCGCTGAGACCGCAACCTTTAAAAAACACACTGAATTTCAGATATATTCAGGTCAGTCAGCAGGAGCAGGAAAAAAAAGCTTCGGACAGAATTTAGGGTGCACATTGAGTTTGATTTTTATAATGAGAGAGTTATCCAAATTAATTGCGGGTTACACTGAATATCACAGGACTCGATCTCAAAACAGCAGGAGAAGGCAGCTTTGCTCTATAGCGGAGGGTGATTCACAGACATGCCCAAATGGTCCAGTCTTTATTTCTTGTAATTAAACACCTAGAAGCACAGTGCATCCCCATCAGTCTTGTGTTGCTGATGCTCAAAGGCTCCCCATTATTTTTATTCATCCCATTCACAAAGCTCTAGAGAAACTTCCCCCATTCTGACAAGCAGCGCGCACGGAAGACAGATGAACTCTCCTCAAGGCAAACATCCAGCTGGTCCCTGAGGGAGCAGGA
>NW_010195256.1:0-1365 GCF_000695765.1 Mesitornis unicolor
AGGTTGCAGCCAGGCCCGGGTCCGGGGGATATAGGCGGACCCCATCCGGCCGAGTTTTGCTGCCCGGTCCCGGCACAAGCGAGGGAGCGCCGGGGGGGCTCCCACGTGGTGACCTGGCGGTGCCCAAGGACCCTGCTGTGTCCTTGTGGGCTCCCTTTTGTGGGCTGAACTCCTGATGTTTCAGGTAGCCCAGCTGCCGCCTTCTGGTCCTCGGGAACTTTGCTGTGAGCTCAGTTTTGTTCTCTCACTTTTCTACTGGTGGGTTGATTCTTCACTCTTCAGTATCCGCAGTGTCTGTTGCTCCAGCATTTCCTTCTTTGAAAGTCCGTCCTTTTACAGTTCTTCCTTTATGTTAGGATTGACCTCCAGTTCCTCAGTTCTGTTGCTTCCAGGCTGCCGATTGTGCAACACCTCTCCTTGAGCCAGAGAGACGACCTGCTCTGTGAATCATTGAAGTGTTGTAACCCTTAGTCTTCACTCCCTGTACTCAATAACCCAGAATCAAGTGTTGTTTCTGAGGCTGCTGTTCTCCCAAATGATCACGTTTTCATGGGGAGGATTTGATATGCTGAAGCTCGGAGCTGGACAGAGTGAGCAGTTGGAAGCAGCCTGCTCGTTTGTAATTTTCTCAGCCACAGAAACATCCCAGTGGGTGAGCCAGAGTGGGCCTTTGGATGGACACAGCATAGCCTTGTGTCCTTTCACAGGGTGGTTCTGTACAGCTTGCACCCTCTGCTTGCAGACATGATCTTACAGCTGTAGGTTGCAGGAGAATGCATAGCAAGAGGCCAGGCTTTCTCTCCATGTACTGCTGTCTGCAGGTGTAGGTGCAGGCAAGCAAGCAGGTAGCCTGCATGGTTGTGGTGGGGAGGAAGACCAGAGGGTGGTTGAGGCTGTGTAGTGCTGGAGTAAGGAGAGCCCGGCAGGACATGACTGCGCAGATGTTGCTCTGATGAATGCAAGGAAAAGGCACAGATCTCTGTTCCTTCCTGGACAAGAAGGAAGATATGAACTTAGCTTTCTGCATGTTCTGGCTGCTCTGAAGTTCATCAGGCTGTCACCAAGACTGTTCTGAGAAGGAGCTAGGCTCAAGCAAAGGGGATGTGATGAAATCACTTACAAAACCTCTTGCTGTTCTCTGGTCACAGGCACCAGGAGTGCGGTGCTTAACACAGAGGCCCGCACTGTAGAAGCGGACGTCCTGAGCCGCCGCTGTGTCATGATGCGGCTGGTGGATTTCTCCTATGAGCAGTACCAGAAGGCTCTCCGCCAGTCAGCTGGTGCTGTGGTGATCATCTTGCCACGATCTATCTCTTCAGTCCCACAGGATGTTGTAAGGGTAAAAGAAAATGTTTCCTTTCTCTT
>NW_010195256.1:1396-11347 GCF_000695765.1 Mesitornis unicolor
TATTTGAGAGGGAGAGGGGCTTGGGTTGCTGTAGGACAGAAAGGTCCTGTTGTAATGCACAACAAATCATATTCTAATTTTAAAACTTACCTTTTTCTGCTTTGGTGGTTATTTTTTTTCTGCTCTTCTTGCACGTTTAGCAGATGCTAACTTTGTTTCTCGCTTAAATCCTCAGCAATTCATGGAGATAGAGCCGGAAATGCTTGCTATGGAAACCATTGTGCCAGTCTACTTTGCAGTGGAAGATGAAGAGCTGCTGTCTATCTATGAACAAACGCGGGCTGCCTCTGCATCTCAGGGTTCTGCCTCGGCTGCAGAAGGTGAGTTCTGACAAATGGGGGAAAGATTTAGAAGAAGACATGTCCTGATCCCACCTCTGGGAGCAGTCTGCTGTGTCACACACACCACGAACCAGTGTTCTCTTGCCTTCATGTTTATTCTGTCTTTGTTAAAGTGCTTTGGGATATAATGGAAGAAAAACACAGTATAAGAGAGAGTATTACTGGACTATGTTTGGAAATACAGTTCTCATCTTCACACTGTTGCAAGTAAGATAGAAAGCAAAACTCAAAAACAGCATTGAAGATTTTGAGTGACTACAGCGTGTTGGTAGAAGCTGCAGCTTTTTGTCTGACTTGCTGCTCCTGATTAACTTTAGGACTGCTGGAGGAAAGGTTTTGGTTTAGCTAGCTCAAATAGTGAGATTTCAGGACAGAACGAAAATGTGTGGTCACCAGGATTCCATGTCAATGCATAGTCAGTGACAGGTGAGAGGCCTTAAATAGTTTAAAGCTGGTCTCTCCAAAGCTCAGTTTTCAAGGGGAAAAAAAAGGGATAAAACTTCCCCAGGTGGACTTAGTTTTCTTTTGTTCTAGTTCTGCTGCACACGGCAACTGCCAATGGCTTTCAGATGGTGACCAGTGGGGCTCAGAGCAAAGCTATCAATGACTGGCTCATACCCAGTGTGGAGGTGAGTTGTGTGTGAATTCAAAGTGGCAACATTAATGAGATGCCTTCTTTAATTGGGACTTCATCAGACTGTTGAACTGACAGGGAAAATCAGGGGAGCCTTGGCCAGGTCCTCAGAACTGAGGCCACTGCAGACTCAGTAGGTGTTTAGTAGTCAGGCTGTCTTTGTACAGGCACACAGGGGACGATGCTGAGTGACACTGATTTCCTTCCTCTGCAGGGAAGGCTTACGGGGCTGGGTGGAGAAGACCTGCCCACTGTTGTGATAGTTGCCCACTATGATTCTTTTGGAGTGGCTCCAGTGAGTATTCTTTCTTCCTGCAGCTCTCTGTTCCTGTCTCTGTCTTCCTGTCTTTTTTTCCCATGTGGCCTCTGCCCCTGTGTTTTTTCTTGGCCTTAAAGATATGGGGCAGTTGTAAGTGGAGTGTGGTGGTGTGCTCTCTTGATGGCTGTTCTGGTACATGAGAGTACGTGTAGAGCTGTCACCTTGTCTCTGTCCACTTCATCCTGCAGTGGCTGTCCCATGGCGCTGACTCCAATGGCAGTGGTATCTCTGTGCTGCTGGAGCTAGCCAGGCTGTTTTCCCGGCTCTACACCTACAGACGCACCCATGCTGGGTAAGAAACTGCCCTACCCATCCAGGGCTGAGAAAAGGAGTTCTGTAGCCATGGAATGCAATGTGCTAACACTTTTCTGTCTTCTTTGATGGGCAGGTATAACTTGCTGTTCTTTGCATCTGGAGGTGGCAAGTTTAATTATCAAGGAACCAAGCGGTGGCTGGAAGACAACTTGGACCACACTGGTGAGTAAGGTGCTGGCATTCCAGCATGTTCTGTGGCAAAGCCTCTGTTAATAAGATTATGTTGTCTAGTTTGTCAGTATTCCTGTGAGAATCTCCTTGTGTGGGCCTTGCTTTTTTGAGATGGAAATCGCAGCACAAAACACAGCAATAAAGGTTTGGATTTTTCTGTTCCAGATTCCAGCCTGCTGCAGGACAACGTAGGATTTGTTCTCTGCCTTGATACTCTGGGCCGAGGCAATAGCCTTCATCTCCATGTCTCAAAGCCTCCCAAGGAGGGGACCTTGCAGCATGCGTTTCTGAGGGAACTGGAGATGGTAATGAAAAGCGTTTTAGGTACATGGGAACTTGGGACATACTATGGGGGAGCTGCAGCTCTCCAAGAGAGGAAGGGAGGGAGGAAGATGTGAAGAAAGAGTCCGCCATTGAAATATTTCATATACTGTTTACAGTCCCCTGATTTGCAGTGCACACAGATCCTCACGCCACAGTCCCAACTGAAGCAGACTAGATCTGTTGCATTTTCCACTGCACTTCCTTATGGCTTGCTGCTTGCAAAAGCTACCCAGTTGACTTCTGTAGTGACATTAAACCAGCTCTTTAATGGCAGTAATTGCACCTTACAGGTGTGGAAGTGTATTTACCTTCTGGAACACACAAAAATTTGGTCTAGGTGGACTGGGCAGCATGAGATGGGACTATGCAGTGGGCAGTGTGACACCCTGAGTTGCTTGTCCTTTCCTTCAGGTTGTTGCCAGCCAGTTCCCAGAGGTGAAGTTTTCCATGGTGCACAAGAAGATAAACTTGGCTGAGGACATGCTGGCGTGGGAGCATGAGCGTTTTGCAATCCGACGCTTACCAGCATTCACCATCTCCCATCTGGAGAGCCACCGTGACAGCCTGCGCAACAGCATCATGGATAGGAGGTGAGAGGGCTTAGGGAAGGCTGCAGTTGAAATCCAGTTTGTAAACTCGGATGAGTGTTGTGACTGCTTGTGCTGTTCTGATGGTCAGAGGATGAGTGAAACAACACTGGGAGTTGTGCTCTGGATTTAGAGTCATGCTTGATGCAGTGAAAAAGGGTGGTTTCTAGAAGAAGCTGATCCCATGACAAGTCCGTAATCCCTCCTTTTGCTTTAGGGCACGAATAGACACTAAGGCACTAACCAGGAATACTAGGATCATTGCTGAGGCCTTGACAAGGGTCATCTACAACCTAACAGACAAGGTAAGAGTTGCCCATCGTGCAGTGCTAGCCAGACTTGTGCTGCCCAACCAAGCTTGCTCTCGCCAATAGCCTGTTTTGTTTCTTTTTTTTCCTTGCAGGGAGCACCTGCAGATCTGCAGATCTTCACAGATCAGATGGTGAGCACAGTGCCTGTTTGTAACCTGTGGGAAGAAGGAAACGAGAGTCTGGGAGAGAAGTCTGGTCTTGGCATATGTGCGGTTGACTCCATTTCTTTGGTATTTTTTTGTAGCAGATCCAGCAGGAGCAACTAGAATCCGTGATGGACTGGCTGAGCAGTCAGCCCAGGGCTGCCCAGCTGATTGATAAAGACAGTACCTTCCTCAACACTTTAGAATATTATATGGGTCGTTACCTGAAGGATGTTAAACAGCATCACGTAAAGGCAGACAAACGGTAAGAAAAGAGATGAAAGAACCATCCAGGGCTTATAAAATGTCTTCCCCCTCCAATGAACTTTGTCTCTGAGCTGCAGCTTTTCTGGCTTCTTGGCATGTGGCTGGAAGTGATTGCTCTCTTCTACTCTCCTGCCAGTTTTGGTTCATGCTCTCTGTTCTTCCAGAGAAAGTTCTTTGTCATTCCTCACAGCACAGTAACAAGTCCCAGCAGCTTACTCTAAAGAGCTTGTGTTTTCATTGTTTTGGTTTCACTTTTCCGAGTGCCGCTTCTCTCCGAATGCAGGAAAAGACCAAGGTCTCCTAGAAAGCTCTCTTTAATTGCAAAAAGGCAGTTTCCAACCTGTCTAGCCTGCTTGGGTTGAAGCAGTTTAATGAATCCAGTGAGGCATCTTCCACGTGCCTCTTCTGAGACAGCTGAACAGCACATGTTCTGAATTGCATCCTTAGGCTTCTGATGGTAGGAAAAGAAAGACTTGACAATTAAACTCGGTTCAAAACTGGGATGCGAGGTGGTCATGCTTACCTGTCTCTGGTTGGATGAACTCCTCGGGAACAGAAGTCTGGGCTACCCTTACTGCAGTGTCAAGAAGTGAAATACAACCTGAAGAATTTCTTCTTTTCACAGGGACCCTGAGTTTGTTTTCTATGACCAGCTGAAACAGGTGATGAATGCATACAGGTATGGAGTTGCCTTGGGCATGTTGGGCTGTTGTCTCTCTGTGGCAGTACCTGCTGTAGCAATTTCATGTGTTCTTTCTTCATTGCAGGGTCAAGCCAGCAATCTTTGATCTGCTTCTAGCTGTCTGTATCGCAGCCTACCTTAGTGTTGCCTATGTTGCAGTGCAGGTAAGAGAAGCAGGAGGCGGATGTATTATTTTCCTCATAGATACGTTAGCTACCAGTAACTGCTGTTTACACACTCCTGGCACCAGAGTTGTAACAATAATGCCATGGTATTTTTGTTCATTATTTGTTTGGGGAAACAGCAAGCATTTAAAAATCCAGTGTAACAGCATAAACAGGAGGGAAAAGGTATACCTTGGTATCTGTCAGCTCTCTTCATTATGCTTGTTATTACAAATTATTTGAAGCCTGGATCTTGTTATATCTGTTAAATTTCTGAAGTAGCTGTTCTGCTAATCAAGGCAGAATCAAAAGAGGAATTACGTGAATTTCTAAGTTGCTGGTGAAATGATGAAAGAGAAGATCCAGTTAAAGGGTTATGAACTACTGGGAATCTCTGTTTGCCTGGTTCATGTTGATATTCCTGAAACTGCTAGCAGCAGTTTCTGTAGTGACCAGTATCATGCATGTGTTGAAATAAGAATCTTTCTCCCCTCCTTCAGAAGGAGCAGAATCGCATCAGAAAATGTAAAATCTTTAAGAAGCATTTGCTTCTTCACAAAGGGGGTGATACAGGCCTGCACAAACACTTCTGTAAGCTGTCACCTTCTGTACAACTTCAAGTAACTGGCTTCATTGTAATAATTCCTCCTAATTCACAAAGTCTCACTCTGTCTTCGGGATGAGACTGCTAGTGTGTGATCCAAAGAAGGCATTGCATTGGCACATTATTATTGTTTTGAGCCTTCTAGTAAGTTTTCTCCCTGTGTGAACACAGTCATTTTATTGGCATTTATAAGGACTCATGGTTATTTTCCTTCTGCTTCCAGCACTTTGGTCTCCTTTACAAGATGATACAGAGGTTGTCTGTTAAAACCAAGCAGCAGTGAAGCAATGAGTCGTCACGTGTACAGCAGCACTGAGCCATCGGTGAGCCCATCAGCAACCTTCTGCCTTCTGTTGAATCCTGCTGTTTCACTTCCTCTGTCTCCTCTTTGCTACTCTATAAGAGTGGACGAAGGCAGAAAGAAAATGAAATTTTAACTCTTGTGCACCTTTTAAGTGCTTTTCTTCACCTTCTTTCCCTGACTCGCACAGTGTCTGTTTTCCTTTTGCTTTTTGGTGAGGGAGAGGCTCAGAGACTTCAGTAGTTTCTGCAGGTTGTTTAAACACTGAATGGCTGATTCTGAGCAGCTTCTATGAGTGTAAAACCAAGTCCAGCACCTTCACGGACACGTGCCATACAGCCAACTTGGAAGCTGAAACTACAGAGTAGCGATGCGTTATCTCCGCCCAGCAAACAAGGACTCTCAGCATTTGTTTAAAAGAAAAATAAGTGCACGTGCAAATTAAAGAGAATACTGTTAGTATACTTTCTTACAGCACCTCTTCCTTAAGTTCTCTGCCTGGCTTTAGGAAGGTGTGATGAGCGAGCAGCGTTTTGTTTAGACTGTGCAATAACTCATTCCCTTTTAGGATGTGCACTGTAAAAGATCTTGACTGTTACTGACAGAATGAGGGAAGATTGTTAAAACGGGTTCCTTGCATTAGGGTTCTCTCCAGGACAGGTTCTCTCCTGTCTCTACTGGAGGATGTGTTCTGCTCCTTACTTGATTTCTTTTGAAGTGTTTGGTCCTTGAACAGTTCATGGCAGCCACCACTCTGTGCTAAACTCTTGTTTGGTTTTTAAGGGGTGTCCACAATCCTGACTGCTGCAGGATCACATCCTGTGCTGTTCCAAGTATTTAAACGAGCTGGCTGTATTAATAGCAAGAGCAGCCCAGCTCCTATGAGCTCTGGTCTGTAATCCCTTCAGTCTGCATTCCTTAGTTTTCATGTCCAGATGGATTCTGGATTTTGGGGTGTTTTCCCACGTTCACCTGCATCTCAGGGTATCATTTCACATTTTGCAGCTCTCATTTCTGGAAGTGCTGCTCCTGGCCTACACGTATGAGCAAGTTCCCAACGTGCTTGTTGGTGTCCGTTCATGTGCTGCCCCCAGTGTGTATGGAGGGAGGCAGGTCACTAAGCCATTAAAAAAACCAAAACAAAACAAAAAATGAAGTTTTTTGAATGTCATTTTAAACTTGGCTGTTTCCAGAACTGTACCTAAGAAAGTGTGTCCTGGAACACATGCTCTCTGCTACTTTCATCCTTGAGCAAGCGTTATTGTTAGTTTGCTGATGCTTCTGGATGGACAGAGCTATGTAGTTGCCCAAAATAGTTGCCAGTGCTGTGCAAAGATCAGGAGGGCCAGGTAATCAGTTGCTCAAGCATTGTCATCATACTAAGTTTAAGTCTTTCCTGAATTCCACCATCCAAGGTAAGCAGGATACTTGTCACCACTTTCTGGTGAGAACTGAGTGCCCTTTCTGGTCAGAGTTGCACTTTGTTTGCCCCCAGGTTCTTCTGGAAAATATATCAGGATACTGACTGAAAGTCCTTGGCTAGGTGTAGTTCTAGAAGATGTCCTGATTGAATACCACTGTCCTGCCACCCAGCAATGTTTGAGTCCTTTCTGTTTGTCCCATGCACATGAGGTCTCTTCACGGGATACACTGACTACCTTTTATTTTATATTTTTATTTTTACAATGATTACTTGTATTTAAAATAACATCCTTTAAAGAAGCTGAAAAGCCCATGTGGGTTTGAATGAAGGTGCAACCTTTTTTTTGTCTGTAAGGAAAATTCAAGCTGTGCATCCTTGTCTGCGCCACAGCTGCTGAGTGTGCACGTGTTAGAAAAGGGGCTGCTGTGGCCAGTCACAGTCCCTGTCCTTTGGATGGGCCCAAAGCACCGATATCCATCCATCTTTGTTTCGCTGTAGTCTCCTTCTCTGAGTACCTGTACACCATGGCGTGTGCTTTCTGCGACTTTAAACGTGCAGCAGCTTGTCTGTTCTTTTCCAGGAGAGCATGCTGATGTCTGTAGTATCAGCAGGTGGCATGGTACCAACCACTCCTGAAACATCAGCGCTACAGGGAAACTTGCCGCCTTCTGATCTTTTGAGTCCTTCTTTAAAATGCGTCTCTCTGCATGCACGGGGTGTTCGTGACACTCCTCTGCCAAGTGAATTCGTAATGACTTCAAAAATTGCTGGAGTGGCTGGAAGACGAGCCTCAGTTGTTTTCCACTGACTTCTGTGCTCTGCCCTTAGAAACTATGTGTGTTGTGCTATGGGAAGGTGCATGCTGTGGACTATGTGGGTTCAGACCGTGCATGGTACAGTAGTTGTCTGAACTCCGTAAGTTCTGAATATCTGGAAGTAGTTTCAGAGGCCTCCAGCTGTATCATACATTTCTCGTGTGTAACACTTGGAGATGGGGTGTTCCCTTCAATCCTGCGGATTACTTAACCAGGCTTAATGAAACTCCTTACTTCACTGAGCAAAATAGGAAAAAAAAACCCCAAAATTGTTAGCAATCCTGCTGCAGCTTGACTTGATGCACATAAAATTTGCAAGTAGTGGGCAAGAGAGAACAGAACAGGCCCAGAGTATTATTCCTTGCAGCGTCGGTCTTCCAGGTATGAAGCTCAAACTTCAGAGTCAAAAACTTCCAGCAAGGCAACCCAGTGTGGTTGCAGCTCTGTCCCTGTCAAGAGGTAGCGTTAAGGCAAACACTTGCTCCTTCTGTGGTGAACAGTACACTGCTCACACTCCTAAAGCAGTGCCAGAAGCCAGTGGCAGCTATCTTTAAAAGAGAGGTGGGTAGAGGATGAGGAGAGCTCACGTATCTGAAGGGCAGTTGGGATAGTATACTGTGCTCTCCCACACCAGGGCAATTTGTCCTATAAGCTGATTGGATGCATTTTGTGTATCTCTAGCTGGCTGCCATAGACAGTATTTTTTACTACAGATAAGAGTTTATGCTTTTGAACAAAGTGTGTGTGCACTGAAACATTATATACTGAGTCTGAGATAGGCAAATTCCAACTGTCTCGTTGCTGAAACAGAGAGCCTGTCCTGGGACTGAACTTAGTTTCCACCTTGCTGTTTCCTTTGGGAAGCTGACAGAGAAGCTTGTAAATAGATGCTGCTATTCTGCTAGGTTTTGGAAAAACAAGAAAGATGGTGCTGATCCATACTGCAGCATACCCGATCCGTTCTGTCACCAACACGACACGCAAGGGCAGAAGTCCAACAGCAGTTCTGGTAAAATAAAAGTTCTCCACCATGTTGCAGAAGACCTCTGTGTAGCTGGTTCTTGTTGCCCTGTTTTTACCTATCGTTTTTCTCAGGAGTTTGCCTAACCTGGAAGGAAGATGCATGGAAAGTGTATGTCCAGGTATACACAAATGGCTGGCGGTTGATGCTTCTAGCCATAAACCAATTTTCTTTGCTATCTGACTTTACTTGTTGCCCTGGTGCTGTCAAAGTCTGCAGCTCACAGAAATCTGCTTTTCTGACAGGATTTAAGCACTGAAGCTGTTCATTCCTTCTGCCCACTCACGCAGGTATTAACAGGGATTGTATGCAAGTAGTTGGACTACTGTAGTTGATCTCCCAAATGAGAGAGGTTGGTTCATTGTTATGAAGTAAGTACTGCTGTGCGATACGAGCTGCACCTTGGTACTCTGTGCTAATAGGAAAGACCCTGAAGCCAAAGTGGAACTAGGTACCCCACTGTGTGTGGCTGGAGGAGTCGCCACGATCTGGTTAGCAGCTTAAAACCACAAATACCCCAACATTGTTGCGGGGATTGGTTTTGGGTTGGTTTTGTTTGTTTATTTTAAATCTTGTACTCTCATGTTGTTTCTAACACAAGCCAAAATGCAGAGCTTCTGCACCTTTTGCCCAAGCTGGGTTTTACATTAAAGAGCCATTCAGTCTTGATTTACCGATCTGAAATGATGGGGGTGCTACCATCTGTCTCAGTAAATTTGTCCTCTGGGTACTCAAGTGTGGGCTCCCGCTTGCTCGCTTTGATCTCTTTAGTTTCCATTTGTAGTTATTGGGTAGCAACTTCAAGGTTATAATCTGGAATATTTGCAGCTCAGGAAAAAGAGTTGATTTATCTAGTAATGTTAACTCGATTATTTATCTCTTGTGTGTCCTAAAGAACAAATGTATATTGAGGTGAATATTTAAAAGCTAATGGAAAATTCAATGCAGTTGATTTACATTTTTTTTTGGAATATAAATGTATTAATGTTTTAAGTATTTTAACATTTTTCATTTCCTTATTTGTGTGCCCCTTTTTCCCTTGCAAAAATAAACTGCGTAGGTTTGATGAACAGATTTGGTGGAGAACTGTTTGCTGCTGGAAGCTCAAAAAATGAGTGTGTGCATTATTTGAAGGAATTTCTCCCAGCAAAAAGGGAAAAAAATGCATGTGTTTTAAGAGCTTATGTCATCCTTTCTATATGGTCAAAAGTAACGTAGTATGACAGAAAACATTTACAGGTCCAGAGTGGGATTCTAGCACCCTGAGGTGAGCAGACTTCCATTTATCTGAAGGGTTTGTGCTGATTTGAAGCAATTTAAGTTTATATACAAAATAGCTTCACTACTGTGAAAAACTGGCTGAGAGGCCACCACACAGTGTGCACCAGCGGCTGCTGGCTGTGCCTGGCATTACTAAGTGACTTTTCGAACGCATAAACTATTGACTGAAGTTATAAACCTTGCGAGACCTTCGCTTCCCTGACACGTCCGTCCAGGTCTCCCAAATCACAGCGGCCGCAAGGGCAGAG
>NW_010195257.1:0-723 GCF_000695765.1 Mesitornis unicolor
GTTCACAGAAAAAAGGGAAGCTGAGTTAATAAGATCAGAACCAGATCAGTTCATAAGATTTACAAGTGCTTTGCCACACCAAGACTCCTAGTAACAGCTCTGCAACGGTCCCAATGAGTACACAGTTGGAAGCTGAAGATGCACGATTTCAGACAATAAAAAGGCGCAGTTCTTCATTTACCTGTGGTTTTTCTGAATTCTCAGTTGTTCAATTACTTTAAACCAACAGTCTTCTAAGATACGTATCCACTAAGTGATGCTTTTCAGGAAGAACAGAAGAGACACTCGGTACACCCTCTTCTGACTAAAATCTGGGTGTCATCTCTACGTGCTTCACTAATTTGATTTAAGAAATAAAGTCAAGACTAGAAGTTTAATTGCGATGTCTGTAACTGATGATAGAGCCTCTGTGCAATGCAGTGGCAACCTCTGGGCACAGGCGATCTCTTCCTCCTGCCTTTTTTTGTGGGGGGGGGGCTTTAAGTGGCCAGACCAAGCAGATGTTGTTTTCTCTGAACCAGCTCACACTGAAGCTGAGCGCTGCTGTGTCCGCACTGGGGATTTACCAGTCACAGGTCAAGGCCAAGGTGTCTGATCACAGGAACCTCCATTCCTCACGGCCCTCGCTGCATTTTGGCCCAGAGGAAAGGACGGCAGCAGTAGCTGAACACTCTGGTAAAAATAAAATGAAAATAATAAAATAAATAAATAACATAGCAAAAT
>NW_010195258.1:0-3699 GCF_000695765.1 Mesitornis unicolor
TCCCCATCCCCATCCCCGTCCCCATCCCCATCCTCCTCCTCCTCTTCCTCCTCCTCCATCCCCACCTCATCAGACCCCGCAATATTCAGCCACCTGCCTGCTTGATGGGAAATTATGACGAGGGGGAAATTATAGGTATTTTCAATTTGCCCTAATCTCATTTTAAAACGTGCAATTCAAATGACAATAAAGCCGGGTGCAGTTGGGAATATAAATGAGCTTCCCTAACAGAAGAGCCTGGGGAGATGTAGTGGGCTCCTAATTCATTTGCAGGCATCCTGACACTTCCCTATTGTTAGACAACAACAGCTAATCACCTTCCTTCGTTAAGTATGAATCACGCTTCTCTTTAGTAGCATCCCTATTGTTTGATGGGTTAGTAGCTACGGAGGAGCCTCTTTGTATTAAAATGAGCCCGGTTCTCTCCTGCACTCAACACACACACAAAAAAATAATAAAAAAAGGAGATTAAAAAAGGGGAAAAAAAAAGAGCAAAGGAAATGAATTAAAGTCTTTGATCTCGCCTGGCTTCTTGTAATTAATTTGAATGATGGCATGGGATGGCGCCAGCCTTCCCTTCTGCTCCCACCTCCCGCGAAACCCACGGATGCACCCAAATCCCTTCTTGCCATGGCAAAAAAGGCGTAAAAAAGGCGTAAAAAAGGCGCAGCCGCGCACGTGTGCGCAGAGGCTGGGAGCAAGCGGCTTTGGGGAAGCAATAACCCTGCTCCTCCCCGTCCCGGCACGCTGGGTGTGCATGTCCACGGAGCCACTGGGCTCCGGCAGTATAAATAGTTTATGGCGTATCAAACTATTAAACATGATTTTAATCCCACTTGTGATGTTCGGCGCATAACTCACAGGAGGCTGACTTTGATGTGGCTGCTGGGACGGAAATCACATTGAACAGCTGTTCCAGCTGGAGCCGCTCAGCGTTTCCATTACAGACCCTGCTCTCGGCCGGCCCTTTCTAGCTCCTTTTTTTCTCCCTTTTTTTACTATTCCTTTTGAAGGGGAGGGTTTTATGACTAAGCTATTTCATTGCTGCTCAGATGGGCAGGCACTGCCTGTGTGAGGTGATTGATAGGAGCCAAACCTCTTCTTCGCATCAGCTGCACCAGGATATTCGCTCCCGTTACACGCACGCACCTTGCACTGGAAACCACTCCCGCCCCAGCATCTCTGTGCCAAGTGTGAGCACTTTTGATGAGCTGCAGAAGAAAATTAAAGCAGGAGGAGTGATTTACCAGGCCGCTGCATCCTGGCAGGGATTATTTTTGGTTTCCTGGGATTACTTTTGGTTTCCCGGGATTATTTTGCAAGGCCACCCCTTTTGAACCATGCAACTCTTGCTGCAGTTTGAACGGCGGAGGAGGAAAAGCTCCCCAGCCAACAGCTGCCTCCATCTTTATCTTTGCAAAAATCACTTCTTTTTCCCCCAGAAGTGCTGCTTGTCTGCCAGATTTTGGAAGAAACCCCATGGGAAGGACCTTTCATGCAGGCTATTGCATGTGGGATGAAATCCACCCCACCACAGGCTGGTTAATCCATCTTGGCCATTTCCTATCCCTCCATCACCCATCCAGCACTGGGAAACTGATACCCTCATTAGACCCCATTACGAACAACAACCTTTTAATAGCTGGCTGGGATATGACGATGATGATTATTACGTTCACAGCACAGAGTATTTAATGGCTCGGAGTGGAAATCGGTCCTGGTTGTTGGGCTTTGCTCCTTCCCCAGCAGCTCTTGCCAGGCTGGGGATGCGGCTCACGTCTCCTCGCCGTACAGCGTGTGCGTCTCCGGCTGCTGTAGCTGTTTGCCGGCTGTGAAATAACCCGTGCTGTTATCTCCTTTTATCTGCCCGCTTCTGTCAGGGCGCGCTACCCAGCGACCCACAAGCCCATTCATCTTCCAGCCGCGAAAGCTGGGAGTCTTCAATGGCGAATTTTCTGCTGCTCTTTGGTTTGTTCAGCCAGTTTTAATTGGGCTCTGGAAAGCAGCTGCCGTGCTAATATTACATCCAGCACCCTGCGTTTGCAAATCGTCGGTAAATACAGCTGCAGGGATTGTGTGTGCAAACGAAGCCCGGCTGGAAGGGGTCGGGATGAGCCCCTGAGCTCTTGCAGAGGAGGAGAGAAGGGACTTGTGAATGAGAATTGTCGAGGAAGGAAGGTTTTGCTTCGTGGGTTTGCAGCGAAGGCTCTCGACACACACGTGTCCCCATCAGATGGTGACGGACATGAGCTTTATTTCCCACTAATTCGGTGTCCAACGTGCCAGCTCAGTGGACAGCAACGCTAAAAACCTACTGCTGAACAGCATGTAAGGCTGAAAGCACGTGTTTTTGTACCAGGAATCCAAACAGACCTCATCTCTACTGCTGGCTGTGTCCAGAGATGCTGCTTGCTCAGCCAAAAGCCTTTGGGATCCCTCCCTGCTCCAGAGACCCAGAGCAGGGCACACAGGGCCATGTGCCCCTGGCCACTCCAAGCACGGATCTGGTGCTGCTTTTGCTCAAAACCACGAACACAGAACCCAAAATCTGGGAAGCAGCCTTTCACCATGGGTGTTGGTGTCCATCTGCTGCCCCAGTGGGCTCAGGAGCGCTCACTGTATCCATGTACCAGTAAATCCCAGTAAAGGTCAACCCACACATTCCAGTATCCCGCTCCTGACCCAGGCGGGCAGCGATGGGGAGCGCGGGGAGGCTGGGACCCCCCAGCACCCAGAAGTAGCTCTGCACCCCTCTACTCACGCTGGATGTCGATGGTGACCGAGGTCTCCTTCCCGCTGGGAATGGCTTTGTTGGTGGCACGGCAGACGATGCTCTCCCCGTTCTCGATGTCGGAGGGGGCGATGAAGAGGGTGCTCATGATGCTCTCCCTCTTGCCGTCACGGAGAAGGGTCTGTGGGGGGAGAAAGGGATGAGAAAAGGCCGTGTCCTACAGGAGAGGGGTCCCTTCCCTTGCACATCCTCTCTCGGATGAGCTCCTTGGCCAAGCAGTGCTCAGCAATGGGGGCTCCTCTGGCTGGGATCTGTCAAGGAGCCTCAGGGGAATGGCACAGCCAAATTGGTAACAGTGGTGAGTGCCCATGGATATATCCATACCTGTGTATTTTGGACCCTGCCAGGTATTTTTTTCTCTCTAGGTCTGTGTCCTTCAAGTTTCCTCCTCACAGTGCCTGAGTGTTTTATTGAATTATAAACATAGGGTGGCAAGACAAATACCTGGGTTCACCATCACACAGCGTTTGTGTGTGCAGGTTGGGGTCTCTGTCACAGGGATGGTGCTGAGAAACGGCCACCAAAATCAGCCCAGAAGCTGGGGAGAATAAGGACCAAGGCCATCAGGGCCTGAGGAACCAATAAGCCTTAATTTCCTTAATGAACCTCTCTGGGGACTCAACCCCACAGCTCTTCACCCTGTATTTAAGCTCCGGCTTCAGGTTAAGTCCTGTTTTGGGTGTGCATTGCATTTCCTGGTCTGAATTCAGAGCTGTCCATCACTATGGGCTTTCTGAAGGTTGCTGTGCTGTGGTTGACCCTCCCACGGCCACCAAACCTGCTCTGCTCCTCTTGTGCTGCTGTGCCCTTGATAAGGACGCTGTGCCCATGTCAAGGATGCCGTGCCCATGTCAAGGATGCTGTGCCCTTGATAAGGATACTGTGCCCTTGTCAAGGATGCTGTGCCC
>NW_010195259.1:0-707 GCF_000695765.1 Mesitornis unicolor
ACACATATACGTATATATATGTGTGTACATATATATATATGCACAAATATATGTATTTTGATAGGGCAGAAGTTTTTCCTAGGAGCACCTGTGCTTTACTATACCAAGAGTGATGTTTTTGTAATACTCTCTGTAATTAAACATTTTAAAATATTTCAGGATAGTTTCACCATTCCCTGGCACAAATAGTAAGGACAATTATATTCTCATTCATAGACCCAGAGTATAAAATCTTATGGCTTATCTTTATTGCCATACTTGAAATATAATTTCCATGTTTTCCCCATAACCGCTGATTACCTAAAAAATTTAAAAACAGGAATAGGATGCAAAGGCAAAGATTTTTATTCTTACCAATAAAATGCACTTGATTACAAACAATTCTTTGGGTACTGAAGATTTACTGGACTCGTAATATTTGCAATAGTAAAATACACTATTATATACAGCTTTCTACATATTCTACAATTTATTCTACATACACAGCACACATTATTTTTTTCCCAATAAGACGGGAGTGGGGATGGAAGAAAAAAGGAAGTTTTACCTAACAGGTCAAAAGCCACATGTGGCTATTCTGTAACATTTTCCATACTAAGGCTTGTGACATTTGAAGTTGGAAACAGCTAAAACGTAATCTGGGTTTGTATTTTTGTAAAAGCAGAAAATGACAGTGAGAAAGTTACCGAGGCGAAGAGCTCCTGAGT
>NW_010195260.1:0-888 GCF_000695765.1 Mesitornis unicolor
CATTGGGGTCTCATTGAGGTTTCATTGAGGTCTCATTGAGGTTTCCCCTTCTCTCTGCACAGAGGATGGGGCAGCGAGAGCCCAGGTCTCTCTGGGTTGGGTGCCCCAGGACGGAGGATCTGGTGTGATCCACTCTGATCAATGCAGATGATCTATCCCACAATAGTCACAGCACTGAGTTTGGGGAGCTGGCAGGGGACACCCCCTTCCATCCC
Organism: Mesitornis unicolor; assembly: GCF_000695765.1. Lineage (NCBI taxonomy): Eukaryota > Metazoa > Chordata > Aves > Mesitornithiformes > Mesitornithidae > Mesitornis > Mesitornis unicolor. Next base: position 216 of record NW_010195260.1, read on the forward strand.
ATCCCATCCCATCCCATCCCATCCCATCCCATCCCATCCCATCCCATCCCATCCCATCCCATCCCATCCCATCCCATCCCATCCCATCCCATCCCATCCCATCCCATCCCATCCCATCCCATCCCATCCCATCCCATCCCATCCCATCCCATCCCATCCCATCCCTTCCCTTCCTTGGTGCTGGTGCCCGTTTCGGATCCTGAGGCTCCCCCCTCCCTTGTGGCGCTGGCGTTGCCGCACGGGCAGGGGCTGAGGACAGCGCTGGTTCTTTGTCGTCCTTGTTCCTGCTCTTACTGCAGTTCCCTGATGCTGTTGTTATTTCAGTCTGGTTCATTTCAATTATTAAGTAGTCTTTATCTCAGCGATGGGTTCTTAACTTCGGCTCTCCCATCCCTCTGGGATGCGGGAGGGCGAGCGAGCGACCTGCGTGGTGTTAAACCAGGTTACACTACAGCGGGCTGTGGCTTTGGGTGCTCTGCGACCCCGCTCATAGGTCCTGGGTCTGTCTGTCTGTCCTGTCCTGTCCTCCTGTCCTGCTGCCAGGGCGCTAAAAACCCCCGGCTCCATCAATGGTGGGACCCTCGTCCCTCCACCCCCAGTGCCCAGGCAGTGCTGGTCCCGCGTCTGTGCGGCTGCAGGGGGGCTCCCAGCATATGGGGGTCCTGGAGTATGG
>NW_010195261.1:0-1806 GCF_000695765.1 Mesitornis unicolor
CACCCCATCACGGTGCACTGCAGGTGAGGTCGCCTCTGCTTCCCACCACCACCAAAGGCTCCACCTTTTTCCCCAGCCTGGTCTCACATAAGGGATTTTTGTCTTGTATAAAGGAATTTTGCCTTCCATACAGGATTTTTGACTTGTCTTTTGCTAAATTAGCCCTAATGGCTGGGAGTAAACTCATGCATTATTAACTTGGGGTGTTGTAATCCTGCACCTGAGTTTTGCTGAACGCTGCCATTAGGGGAGTGCAGCCACTGTTTCACTGGTGTCAGATAGTTCCTAATGGGTGTGATTGGGAGAAAGAAAGCAATCTTTTTAAATTTTATTTTAGCTCTAGAGTTTAGGCCTAATAAGTCAGGTAACAATTACTGAAACATCTTTTGTTTCCGTAGAATCACGATCTGAAACAGCAATAAGGACAAAATACACTGTAGAGCCAAACATACGGAAATAAAAGAAATTACAGCTACTTTGGAGTACATTTAGTTGCTTTTTGTGGTCAAGAGAGAGGCAGAACAGTCGATTTTAGTTTCTTGCGTGTACTATAGCATCGTATGTAGGCGTGCTTTAGTTTGTCCTTACATCAGTGCCTCTGAGAAGAAATGGCTTAGATCCTAAGAGCCATTGAAGTTATTACAGTTGGACAGGGCATAGGCCAACAAATTGCTTTGGAGTGATAATAATGGTAATAACAATAACGATATAATAGTATTATAATAACATGTATATAAAATAATAGTAATATATGTAAATAATATATATAATTGTATAATAATAATGATAATAACAATAATTGTAAATGATGATGATGATATTCATCATAATAATAATAATGGTTTCATGTCTTTCCACCATGTATAAATCACAACCCGATGGAATTTGGTTGCAGATGTGGTTGCATAGTTTATTTGCATTATGCATTATTATTGTTGTTATTTTATTATTACTGTTATTGTTATACCACCCAAGTTTTTCTTTGCGTTATATATTATGGATTATTATTAATAGTGATATTATTTATTATGTTATAGTATATTCTATTATGTTATATTATATTCTCATGACTATTCTATTATATACCCATTATTATTATATTATACCCAAGTTTTGCAACTGTTCTTCCCCATCAAAAATAAAATCAAAAGCAGGGTGAGAGAGCACCAAGCGTTGTCTCTGTCAAAGAGAAAAGCAGGTTTGAGTAAGTGCCTCTGCCAGCTCAAAAGGAGCAGAAGTTGGCTAATAGTAGCAGGCTGATAGTAGCATTTGGCTATTCCATATCATATTTATTTCTAATTTAACATTTTTATCCCACTGTATCTCAAGCGAATGTGTTCTGGTTGCAGCGCTGGCGCGGGGAGGACAGGGACCTTCATCGCGCTCAGCAACATCCTGGAGTGGGTGAAGGCCAAGGGGCTCCTGGACGTGTTTCAGGCTGTGAAGACCTTGAGACTGCAGAGGCTGCACGTGGTGCAGACACTGATACGGTGTTTTAAGGTATTTAACAACCCGATCCTTCTCAAAGGATGTGTGTTTGTAAATATTCTTGTGGGAGAACAAAGATTTATTGCAGGTGGAGATGAATTATGCATGATGGCTGTGTGTGTACAAGGCATTAGCAGACATCTGTATTTCTACAGATTGTTTTATAGTGTTTCTAAAAATGCAACTTGGTAACACATTCTGGTTCTTTGAGGAACTGGAGACAGTTAAACCAAAACCTTTTCAGTGTACATATGAAGTAAAAGCCATGTATCAGTTGCTCTTCTCTTTTACCTTAAAATGTTTGGGCTTAAATTGGCC
>NW_010195262.1:0-445 GCF_000695765.1 Mesitornis unicolor
AGCCCTGAATGAGCCAGAGATGCAGAATTAAGGACTTTTTCGCATGGCAACACACACGTGGTCTTGTCCTCGCCCGAGCCCAACCTGTGGGCCAGGGTTCTTTCTTATTTTTATATACCTTGGTAAACTTTCTCCCTTCCCATCATTGCCTTGAAGGTCTGAGCTGCCAAAAAGTGAAGCATCTGGGTAAGAGGGGACAGCACCAGTGCTGGAGCAGGTGGCACCAGCGCTGGAGGAGGTGACACCAGCACTGGAGGAGGTGGCACCAGCACTGGAGAAGGTGGCACCAGCACTGGAAGAGGTGGCACCAGCACTAGAAGAGGTGGCGACAGCACTGGAGAAGGTGGCACCAGCACTGGAGGAGGTGGCACCAGCACTGGAGAAGGTGACATGAGCACTGGAGGAGGTGACATGAGCACTGGAGGAGGTGGAACCAGCACTGGAG
>NW_010195263.1:0-22354 GCF_000695765.1 Mesitornis unicolor
AGGAGGAAGGAGCCAGGCTTTTCTCTCTGTTTTTGTCCTGCAGAAAAATAATCTGGCTTTTTGAGAAGGACAGGACTTGCCATTATCAAAGTCAAATTCTCTCAAGTACGTGGTTGGTTGTAATTCTCACATATGCAGTATTAAACCAAGTGCAAACTTTGGATCACACACAAATTTTCCCTTCCTGTACTGACCCCAGTCAGACAGACTTCTATAATGCGAGGCACAATCCGCTTCCTGGGGTCTCTTGAGAGCTTTAGTTGATAAATTACATGTTGCTGGCATGAGAGTCATCGGTGAAGTTGTTCTTGCATACCCTACTCCTATCGACTGCTAAAGCACTGTCTTCATTTAATTTTTGCAGTGGGGTATTAAGCAATATTTCGTGGCTCGTGTCACAAGATGGCATGGCGAATGTATTACCTGTGGACCCTTCTTTGCCTGGATGATGCCTGAAGTCCCAAGTGGTCCCTTGCAATCTAGTGTTTCTAAAACAGTTTTATAACCCTCCAGTATAGCTGTGTCCAGGATGGAATCAATCAGGAAAATAACCCCAACTTTAGACATGTTTTAAAACTTCACATTTTCACAGGGATTATGACTCAAAATTAAACAAACCATTTTAATTTATGACTCGACACAACAATAGTATGGTTTGATTTGGTTGCTGTTTCGGGTTTTTTTAACCAAATCCTATTACTGCTTTGAAGTTTTAGGAATGTGGCACTATGTAATACACACGACACTGGTGCAATAGCAGATGTGTCTGTGATGTTTCAGAGCAACATGTGCTGTCTTGGTTTTTCAGTGGACTATGCTGTGGAACAAGCTCACCAAGGGGTCTTCTTCAATCAAGGTCAGTGCTGCACTGCAGGCTCACGCATTTACGTGGAGGAATCAATCTATGAAGAGTTCGTTAGAAGAAGTGTAGAACGCGCAAAGAGGAGAGTCGTGGGGAGTCCTTTTGACCCGACTACGGAACAGGGTCCACAGGTAAAGGAATCGTTCTTCAGCTCTACAGCCTGGAAGGAGCCTGGAAGCCTTTAAACTCTGCTAGGGCTGAGGTCAGGCAGTGCATACTTGCTCACAGCCCAGGGTAGTTGGCATGATGAATGTTTTAAAGATTAAAATTCTGAAGGAATAAACTGTGCAGCTCAGAGATGTTTCTTGTTAAGCAGAAACTCTCAATGTTTGCCTCCCAGCTTTCACAGCAAGATTCTGGTCTTCAGCCCCCAGTACAGAGCTGTGAGAAACTCAAAGTCTCTGTGGGCACTTACTGTCAAGAATTGCCTACGACCATAACTGTGCTTGTAGACCTCTAGGGAGACAGGAATTGTAAGGAAAAGATGGGCAGACTTAGAAATAGGTCTTCAGAAGATGTTTCTGCCACTAATAAGCTGGGCTTACACCATTTTCAGGAAGTTAACCTGGGACAAAAGATAATGATCTGCTTTGTTTGTGCTTATAAACCAGATTGCCTAGCAAGAATTTAAGTTGATCCACATACATAGGAGACACATCCTTAAGAAGACTGAGCCCTAGGCTTAAGTCAGCAACTATTTGTAGATCTTTGGCATCTCCAGCTCAAAGAGCAGAGAACAAAATCATGTGTCTACTCATGGGGCATGACTTACCTAAAAAAACCAATTCTGACTTGATCGTCAAGTGCACAGTCTCCAAGTCAAATGGCTTCTTCTCTCTTTCAGATTGATAAAAAGCAATACAACAAGATCTTGGAACTCATTCAAAGTGGCATTACAGAAGGAGCAAAACTTGAATGTGGGGGTAAAGGGCTAGGAAGAAAGGGCTTCTTCATTGAACCTACGGTGTTTTCCAACGTAACAGATGACATGCGGATTGCCAAGGAGGAGGTATTCAAGATCATTTTAGAATGGCCTAAACGTGATTGTTTTTTCCTTTCGTTTACTTCCTGAGATGAAAGCTTTACAGTGAAAATTACCACTGTATTTAAACCAAAACAAAACCACTTTCAGAATTCTTATGCACACAGCAACCAATGACATCAGTTGGGTAAAGCAGCTCAATTTTTGTCATTGGCTGTAAAGTCTCAGACCTCAAAGAAAAGATAAGGGAAGAGTGGATGGGTTCCACTGAAATTGGGAAATTCATGCAGTTTTACAGACAGCTATTACCACTATTAAATGCTTCTGTGGGAATTTGTAAACAGGAGAGGGAAGGCAATTTAAAAAGCAGAATAAAACAGGAATAAAATGCCTCTGAATGGGCTGGTTTCTTAATTAATGATTAATCTCTGTTGCAGATTTTTGGACCTGTTCAAGAAATACTGAGATTTAAAACCATGGATGAAGTTATAGAGAGAGCCAACAATTCTGATTTTGGGCTGGTAGCTGCTGTCTTTACAAATGATATAAACAAGGCCCTGACAGTCTCTTCAGCAATGCAGGCTGGGACAGTCTGGTAAGGGAGAAGTTATCACACTCCTGGCTCTTAGAGATAAAGAATTTGACTCACCATCATTATGGCGTCTCAGTTTTGCACCCTTTTGTCTGCAAAAATGTTTATCTAGACCATCCTAGTGGTGAATCACTAACCAAGATACAGAACAGCTGTAGGGAGGTGGTGTGACTGCTCACTGCGGGTGAATGCTGTTGAAAACTGGAAGGTGCCTTGCTTCCCATTAGCATGGCAGCCACACTGCTGAGTGGCATTACCAAAAACAAACAGTATAAATGATCCTTTCTGTGGAGCACAGGAGTCCTGTCAGGTTTCTGCTAAAGGCACAAAGAATTGTGCACTTTCCAGAACACTGAGGAACTGAGAGGATGCCTCTTCTCTCTAGTCCTTACGAATAGGTGATGCCACTTCTAGAGTTTAATGGCTTGCAGTTTGGTATGTCGAGCCTGGGTAAACTGAAGATCCATGAGAAATCAGGGAGAAAAAGGACAAATTCAAATCTAATGGCTCTGTGTTATAAACTGGCACTGAGGTTTGTCAGCAGATTAACAATTCATTCCTAAAGCTGTGGCCAAGTGCTCGGTGCCCTCCTCCAGTGCTCACAGGCCAAATGCCATCCTCCTTATGAGTAAGGAGCACAATGTTGTTTTTGTGGCATAAATCCCTCATTTCTCTTCAACATGAGACAAGTTTGTTATTACTAAAGAGGTATACGGTCTCCTTAGCTCCACAAGTTTCAGCCTCTGCCCAAGTTGTCCAAAGGTCTCTCTGACAACACAGTTGGACTTAATGCCTCTTCCTGTTACAGGATTAATTGCTACAATGCCTTAAATGCCCAAAGTCCTTTTGGAGGATTCAAAATGTCTGGCAACGGGAGAGAGATGTAAGTATTGCACTGCTGTCTTCTAAACTGTTTTCAGCTCTAGAACTTAGTAAACATTAGTGAATCCTTCCTTGCAAATTAAGATCAGGAAAGACTCCGATCTGAGGACCAGGGAATACATAAAATGACTGATAATCATTGCCAGTTCTAAATGCCAGTGATTTATATGGTAAGGCCGCTTTCTTTCCCTTCCTTCTTTTTTTTGTCCCCTTTTTAATAGCAGAATAAGTTACTGGGACCTCCTTTGTATTCTGAAAGGAACTGAAAATTTCTGAGTATTCTTCTGAACTTGTAACCTGTGTTTTCTTACCCATATTAACCAGGACTTTTGCAAAAAGATTCTCTTTTGAGTACTGCTGTATGCTTGTTGACTGGTTTGGTGTACTTGTTTCAGAGCTGGTTTGCCATATATTTTGCCTATCCTGCTATTTTTTCCTTTCTTTACTTTTCCCTAATAGGTGCATCTGAATATTATTAAAATGTTATCTATCTCTTCCAGATTTATAAACAATATCCAATGAAAACAGGCCAAGAGAAGGATATACAAATGTATTTAGATCCCTTTCCAAAAAATCACCTTCCATTCCAAAGTTCTAAACAGAATAAGACAGAAACGTAATGGAGCTCCACACTCAAATACTGTCCCACGTATTTTATTTAAAGACTTACCAGCTTTTAATTCTCATTACAATCACAAGGAAGTTTAGCAATTGCATCAGCCCCAGCTTGGTTACGCGTACAAAGGACTGAATTAATTTCTGTGCAGGAGGCATGCATACCAGATATGTCTCTCTCTGTTTTCCAAATAGCTTATGGCTAATGGCATACCCAGCAGTAAAACTAAAGTAAGGTCAAACTCTTTAAAACTTTAAATATGTTGAAGTATACAACTTGATCTATAAAATGAGCTCTATGTAGTCTAAAATATTTTCCCTCATTAGGGAGTACTTTGAATAACACATTCATACTATTCTCCACATTCATGAGTTATGAGGTGATCTCACACTGGCATAAATATGTCAGCTCATCTAACTCTTATCATTGTGAAAATATTCTAAAACTACTAAGCTCGACAGAGCACATGAGTAACTTGACACCCAAGAGTGACCCCATTGACTTCAGGGAGGTGAACTGCGCAAGCAAAATATTCACATATCGATATCGTGGAGGTTTTGAAAGGGGGGGAAACCAGGCAGCACCCCAGCTCCCATGGAAAAATCTGTGGTTGTTGAACACTTGAGTCCCCATCTACAGCTTTGGAAATATTCATCATAAACACCAAACGTTTGAAATGGCAATAATCTCTATCTCACAGAGATGCCTGAAAACCTACTTATGAGTAACTATTCTACTCCTTTCAGAACCTCTTTGATCAGATATCACCTTCTAATTCACCTCCTCCCCCCCCCCGCATTAATATCTACATACTTTTTATTAAAATGCCATGGTTTCTTAGATCTTTGTTTTTAAGAGATACATTTTACAGCATAAATAATGTTGAGTTAGGCAATTAAAGAAAAAAAAAAGATAAAGCATCCACACATATGTGTGCCATTGCTAAGCTAATACTGTGTTACAGTCAGATCATAATTGTGCCACTGTGCTGTCTGTGCTAACACTGTCTTATCTGGGACTTGTTTTGATCCTGCATTTCAATTCACAGATTTTTATCACACATGGGGGGAAAAAAACTGCACACGGAAAGCTGAGATCTGCTCTACTCATGTTATACTCCCACAAAATGTAGCAGGGTGTGTGCATACCAGTAGAGAACCAGAACTCATGTACACAAGACAACTGATTACTGCTTCCATTAAGGCTCCTTAAAATATTCTTGTATTCTTCAAGGAGTCTAAAAGAGGGATTTTTTTAGATTTACACTTCTTTAAAGCTTCTTATCACTACCTGAGTGGTGCAAAATTTAACTCCTGTAACTAAAAATCACCTGGCTCATCCCAGATAGCCACATGTGGGCATTTTATATTAGAGTTCCCCAAAGTTCTGGTCTGTGTCCAAACGTCTTCAAGGGAAGGAGGTGCCATTCTACTACAGGGCTATCCTTTAATGTCATAGGAATTCTTACTGTCCGGATAGCTCTGAGATACAGCAGTGCATAGCAGCATTCCCAAAAAGAAGAACAAGCAGGAGAACAGCTTGGAGTTATAATTCTTTTTCTTACCTTTTTTCTCTTGGACTGAGGGAGTATAAAGTATTTCTTAAATGGCCATAGAACAGGATGTTCCTGCTCTCTACTTCCCTGTATTAGGTTGTGGGGACAAGTGAGTCCTTTAACTGAACACGCACTGACTCTTCTGCTCTCAATGTCTGGAATAACCCATCTTCTTATTCAGCAAGAGCAACCTGTTAACTTTTGAAAAATTAGAATTCATGACAGTTGTCCACGTCCAAACTTTTGGCCAGAAAACAAATGCGTAAGGCCCTGAAGCCTTGAGCTGAAGAGACAGACAATAAATGCATCTAATTGTGATTACTTACTAGCATGAGTTATTGGGCTCCATGTGGCTCCCGGTGACGGCTTCCACTGAGCCGTAAGGGAATGGTTCTGTGGCTCAGCTGAGTCTGATAAACAGCAAAATTTTTGGTCATTCTTCGGAGACAAATCTACCACTTTCTACTGAAAGCTGGGGGTGAGGTGGTCCAAATCAATGGGAACCTTTCACCTTTTCACATGTCAAAAAATGTTCACTAATATGTTTCTTTGCATGTAGTTAGACTCTGATAAATCTTAAACCGCCTACTGAATCGCCAGTCTGAGTTAAATATCAACCACTGTATCACGTGTATGGCTTACCAAGCCAACAGGCACATCAGAAAGTTTGCAAAGCTGCAGGTGGAGTGAAATGGGCTGGTAAATACTGATATTTCTGCCCAAATGAATTAACTTAAGTAATGTAATTACTCCTTAATGTAATCTTAAGGAAGATTACAGGAGTTCCTCCCCCGATTTTATATTTTGTGTAAAACTTAGAGTGTAGAGGTAAATACGAAGTAGGCTATGCCACAACAGGAGCATGCAGAGGAGTTTAATTGCTTTCAACAGTAGCTCCTCACTCCATTCTGAAAGCAACACTTACTACTAGGAGGTTCTGAGGAATTGCCCTGAAATATTCTTTATAGTGCAGTCGGCATTAAATTCGACACAGCTGGATCCAGAGGGAAGTCAGTGTCAAACAGTAAAGATGCTAACATGATATCCATGTCAGCACTTTTTAGATTTTAATGCAAGTAAGGGAGCAGTATTGTATGTGTTTTAGGGGTGGGGTAAGAATTTAACCAAGAAACAAATGTCTAGAAGAGCTTGTGCAAAAGAATCCTCATATGAGTTCATACAGAAGAGTTCTCTACTTCCAGACTTGGACTGTACCTGTTTTGAGTGCTTTACATACACAGCCTCCGGCAGACACATTAGAATTTACTTAACCAATGACTTGACTGGAACACACTTCTCCATTACTAAAATATGCCCAGCAAAATGCAAATACCTGTACTTCAGAGAAGACAGGCGTAACTCCCAAGAAGCTTTGCAATGTCCACTCTAAACCTCAGCAGAGTTGCCCAAGAGATAAGCCAGGCTGGAGCTGACTACAACAAAATCTACATGGCATTCAGAAACACCCATTTCTTAAGCACAACTTACCCAAAGCAGAACGTGAAGCCCTCAGAGCCATGTGTGCTCCCAGATGACTGGGGCCTAGGAAGTGGCTTCTAGCAGTGTAGGGGATCTTACAAAAGATGCTGTGCCAGGACAGTAAGAGCTCTTCTACAGCAGTCTAGTGGAGGTCTGAGCAGGCTCAGTGCCCTTTTACAGTATGTGCAAATGGTGATTTGTGCTGCTGGATATTTTGTCAGAAACCTATGCTGAGAATTTTAAGTTATATCTTAACTTTATCAAGGAATCGAGTTGTTGGTCGATAAAGAATTAATGTCTGGTGTAAGCTGATGCTGCAATTTGTTTTGTAGGGGTGAATGTGGATTGAGAGAATATTCTGAAGTTAAAACTGTGACAATAAAGATCCCTCAGAAGAATTCCTAAAATGACAGAGGACCACGTTGTGCAGAAGAGCACATGATGCCACCCTCTCTATTCCTTATGGAGACCAGCACTCAGGAATAAAAAGTGTTACACAATATATATTTAAGAAATTAAGTTGCAACATATATACTGGGCACATAACTGCATATGTAACACAAACCAACTCTGCATGTTTTCATAAAACTCTCCTGAGAATTGTTACGTCTTTATAAAACTAATCATTACAAGAGAGAAACATTGCTATTGAGCATCATTTAATAATGGTTCTAGCTATAAAACTGTTAAATGCAAATGCATGCACATACACATTTATCTCTTCTTTCAATAAACAAAATAAGTCTCACTGCTTTCAGGTTGCCTTCTCAAAAAGACCTGCCTTGTGCTGACAGTCTAGATTCAAGCCAGATTCTACCCAAAATGCTAGAAATTAACAACATATACAAAGTATCGATGTTCTTAAAAAAAAATAAAAGACTGAATGGTAACGAGTCAGAAGCTGGTGTATTGGCAACTTTCCAGTTCGAATGCTCACATAAAGAGGTCAGACTGGGAAGGGAATTCAACCATAATACGGACAACGAAATCCAGGTACTTCTCAGTGAGATTTGGCTTTCATGACCCACAGCGATTTGGTTTTCAAACCTATTTTCATAATTAATGTCTTGCTATAAGCAAAAAATCCTCCCTCACTTACAGGAACTTGAAAGGATTTACCTGCCTTCCAAAAGAGCGTGGCCAGAGAGGGTGCGGGGGTGTTACAGAGAACAGGAACAGCTCCCAGGACTTCACAGAATATTTCAGTTTTCACTCTTGCCTAGTTTCGTTGTTGTTACAGTTGTTGTTTTCACCTTTTTTCATTTTTCAAACAAGTACATGCACACACAGACACCATTTATCTGTCTGCTATTAAACTGCCTGTGATTACACTGGGAATCATTCAAGTATTCATTACAGCAGGAAGAACCCAGCAAAAGCCCACCTGGCAAGAACTAGGCTTGACTTTATTTTCTTACTAAATGATGGCTTGCCATCCTCACCGTGCTTGTGAGCCTCAGGTGAGCTTACTCTCTGGCACTGACTCCTCAATTATGTCTGGGTTTTTTTAGGCCCAAGACAAAAATATGAGCAAGTTCTTTTCGAAGCGAGGTGTTTAAAACCTGTCACCGTGTTTCCTGCTGCCTACAGAACCTCTTCCAAGTCATAACTAACAAACTAAACACCGTCTCTTTCTTCTTTCCAGCTGCAGAGCTCACCAGACTTTTTAAAAAGAGGTTTCATTTCATGTTCTAACTTAGAATTAAGAAAATTTCTTTTTAAAGTAGAGTGAATCACCGACACCGTGTAGCTACATTATCTGGGACGTATGGACAGAAATATGGCCTCAGATGTAACAGTGTTCCTAGCTGCAGAGTCCATCCTATGAACTGTTGAAAACTCCAGATCTGATCAGCAAATCATTTCTGCACAGTCTTAACTTCCTTTACTCTTTGAGGAATTCCTCTTAGATTGAACTTGTGTGTGTCCTTCAACATACTGCTGGATCAGGACAAGAGTATCCAGCACTTTGTAGTGTGGTAGCCCTCAGTATTTTGTATTTCTAAGTCATGTCAAACTGTGTACGTGTTTTTAAAGCAATATGTATACGTGATGTTATTCGGAAATGACAGTACATTCACAGACATGGAGAAGACCAAAATATTCCTGAGTTGTTAAATGCAAATACCGTATCTTCTACTGTAGTGTATGTCAGAGTTAAGAAAAAACAAAATACAGCAAATAAGAGATTAGTTGTCTTATAAGCTGCACTATAAAATGTGAAAAAGGAGATTGTACTTCTTTTCTCCTATTTACTTAAAAAAGAAACTTCCTGTGCTAACAGCATTTACACCGTGTACTCTTTTGTATTCTTTTTGTGTATTTTGTACGTCTGTGCTTTATTCCCAGTACATTCAGGTAAATAATAGAGAGTTGCCATTTTTTTCAGCCCTGTCACTGCAGCTCCATTTGATGTACATGGATTTGTGAAATCCTTTTTTAAATGTACCATCTGCATGGATCCAACAAAACATTTTTCCAGTCCCTGCAGCTTTTTGTTACAGCTTTTAATCATGTATATAGTTATATGTTATTAAAAAAGTAAAAAGATATTTTCTATGAAGTTTTTTCCATTAAAAAGGTTTAGAGAAAGACTTTAGACTGTGAGACTCCTTTATTGTTGACAGAGCTATAAAAATATTAAAAAAAATATTTTCTTAGCAAAAGATCTGCTCTCACAGTAGCTTTATTTTCATTTGCAAAAGTGAATGAAGTAAAAGGCCAATTACATTTTCTGGAATATTATTGCAGCTGTATGAAAAACACTTGTGAATTGCAGATCTAGGTCATAGCCAAGTTCATCCTCACCCTCATGGTCATACAGTTTAGCTATTGGGGAAGGTCTGAAATCATCAGAACCAGTGGGACACCCTTGCAAACTGCTGCATCACAGCTTGAGTTTTGGATAATGTTGAAAAAAACCGTGATGCCTTTTCTTTCCCCAGTAGATGAGTCACAGAGATGATTAAATTAACACTCAGATCTTTTATGGAGTGATATTCTACTTGTCTTTAATTTCAAAATGCTAAAAGAGAGGAAAAGGGCTGACTGTTACTTGACAGCCAGGAAAATTCATATGGCCAGGTACTGTACAGCTCTCGCTCAAGCAATCCCTTATTCCAAGGTTACTTTCATCGCCAGGAACAGCATTCCTCTTTTGAAATGGAGCCTATTCAGATAAAGCAACTACTCAGTTAATAAGGCCAAGCTACTTCATTGCATGTCAAGCAATGGTTATAGCTCAGTGTCACAGAATAATACTGGTTTAATTCAGTGTTCATGTCACAGAATAATTACTGGTTTTAAAGTGTTGGTTTAATCAACACTCTACAGACAATCACAATAGATAAACTCGACTAAAATGGATGGGATAAAAGAGACTAAAAATAACAGGATTGAAATTGCCTTCTCAAATAAAAGAGTACTGTTCCTGAAAGTCTGGGATATCAGAAATACTTTAAGCAGAGTTTCATTTCTATGTAATCAGTGGCATGGACAATACTCTGTCGTGGGTCTGTGAGTGGACAAGCAGTACTTTCCGTATTTACTTTTACTTTACATATCTATGTAACAAATACTTTCCAGGTCTCTGTGACCTGTTCGCAACCTGTCTCACCACCTCAAGCAGTCACATAGACACAAGCAATGAAGTGCTTTTTCTGAAAGCAAAATGAATGAAGCAAGGTGGTTCTGGAACCTACTGAAAACAATCAGCTAATGCAATGAGCAAAGTTCGGTCCATAGTAAACAGGCACTCTGAGGAGCCCCAGCCAGTGTATACAGGTGTAGTAAAGGGAGAGTTTGGAAATAATTGTGCTCTTCTTCTGGAAAAAGGATGTGAAGAAAGGCAAAAAAGGATTTCAGTTCTGTGGCCTTCAGACAAAGCAATGGATACTGATACTGCTTGAACAGCATTCACACATTAGTGGTGCCCTGTTACAAAGAATGCTCTTCCTCCCCACAGAGGCCAGAATGAAAAAGCACGCCTTGCATATGCAGAGGCAGGGTGTACCAGTGCCATCTTACTGGAAACAAAAAGAAAACCCATCATAACACTGAATTCAGGACACCAATTTAGCTAAAGAGGAAGCCAAAGACGAGCAATACACTGTACTGTTCATGTATGGCCCTCGGCATGCTCACACCGAGAGCTCTGGAGAGCTACATTTACAGCCACCTTACATTTGCATCCATACATCTCCATTCACCGCATGCTATGTCCATCAACACAGGAAGTTATTTTTCTCGTAACAACTTCATAACCCAATGACCAATATGCGCAGTGCTAGATCTATCAGGAAGCAGGAAAAGCCTCTGTGGCCATGACACGCCATCAGCGTTCCCAATCCATTCACGCAGACTTCTCTCAGCACATGAGACTACAGCTGCATGAAATGCATCTTTCTTCCTCAACCTTGTTAAACACATAGTTGATTAATTCTTTCTGCATCTTCACTGTATCTCCTGTGCCCGCTGACAGCACACAGGTATCAGGGAGGGAACTATGTGTGGCTGTGCCAAAAAGCTCAGGAACATCTGAAGCAAAGTGGGGGACTTTACCATGAAGTTGGGCCATTTACAAGGACAGATTAGGCTGATGTGAGAGTAGTGGTATAATTTCAAGTGACTAAAGTGTGGCTACAATATGCTACTACTAGTGCTTGGAGTCCCACTTTCCTCTTCCACACAGCACAATGTGGAGTGCTGGGATGCTGGTTTCAATAAGCACTTGCCTAATTTTTCTCAGAGGATCGGAACTGACACACTGGAATTCAAGGTTAACACAAGCAACGGATTATTACAGCTGGCAGCAGTGCAAGTTCAGTCGTTTTAGTGGGGAAGAGCAGGTTAAGCTGTCTGTGTAGCCACAGCTGCTACACTTGGGGTAGTGTTCAGCATCAAGAGCTTGGTTACCCAAGACTGAGGCCTAGAGGCTGCACACACACATATGACTGAGAATCTGACCCAGAGACAGTGAGTAGAGCCCCAAGGGTGACTTGCCTCTTGGTACAACCAGGATAAGTCACCAGAGCTGTGGTATAATATCCGTAATCCCCTTAGCTTATGTTACTGGGGGGGGGAAGCACATCCACATGCCCTGGTTCATAGGAAAGGTTAATTCTAAAACAGCTCAGCCAGCGAGTTTAAATCCTGAACAAAAGCCAACCTCGCCCCCATAGCACAGGTACTTTAGAGCCCAGTTGCACCGAAAAGACCACAAGTATTTTTTATCGATATCAACAAATTTAAATCCACTCAAGCCACTACTGAAAATAGGGACTGCGCCCACAATCCACTGCTTCTCTATGGTGAGCATTTGCACTGTTACTTTTCATGGGTTTATAGGATGAGTTTCAACAAACAGCAGAGGCTGTCCTGTACTGTGCACAGCACAAGTATTTTTGGTTGTGTCTGCAGCACCAGGAAGCACTCCGGGGAACATTATTTCACCTGATTTCAGATGCCATTTATAAACACATTATGGAGCACCTCTGCCATCAGCTGTAATGCCCCGAAGTATCCAATGCCCACGTGGCCAGAAAAGCCAATGGCATCTTGGCCTGTACTAAAAACAGTGTGACCAGCAGGTCCAGGGAGGTGATCATCCCCCTGTACTCGGCACTGGTGAGGCCGCACCTCGAGTGCTGTGTTCAGTTCTGGGCCCCTCACTAGCAGAAGGATGTTGAGATTCTGGAGCGTGTTCAGAGAAGAGCCACAAGGATGGTGAGGGCTCTGGAGAACAAGCCTGATGAGGAGCAGCTGAGGGAACTGGGCTTGTTTAGCCTGGAGAAGAGAAGGCTGAGGGGAGACCTCATCACCACCTACAACTGCCTCAAGGGAGCTTGGAGAGAGGTGGGTGCTGGTCTCTTCTCCCAGGTGATGGGGGATAGAACAAGGGGAAACGGCACCAAGCTGTGCCAAGGGAGGTTCAGGTTAGAGATAAGGAGGAAGTTCTTTACTGAGAGGGTCGTCAGAAGCTGGAACAGGCTGCCCAGGGAGGTGGTGGAGTCACCATCCCTGGATGTGTTTAAGGAGCGGGTAGATGAGGTACTTAAGGATATGGTTTAGGGGGTAGACAGGAACAGTTGGACATGATGATCTCAGAGGTCTTTTCCAACCGAGTGATTCTGTGTGTGATTCTGTGTGTGTGATTCTGTGATCTGCTGGGACAATTCACCTTAAGGGCTGACGAAGTCTGCATTACTGGTATGTTCCCCAGTGCATTACTGTAACCATTCCTCGTATTGCCATTTAGTCCTAGTACGTAACATCAAACCATGCGATTTTGGGCTGGTTTTGAGGTGTTTTTTATCTGCCTTGAGTCTCTTGATGAGACCTGCTAAATAAACCTGGATTGTGCAACCACAACAGCAATAGACTGTAAGAAAAGCTCCAGCTGCAGAGGTTGCCAAGGAGGCTGCGCACACAGCAGGCTGAAGTAACCCAAAAGGGTGCTTGTGAAATGTTTGTGCTGCTGGCAGGCAGCACATTGCCAGCACAGATCACACATCATGCATTTGCACATCAAATGAAGCTGCACTGGTCTGAGAGCATGGGAAAGGCCTGTCTTGAACGGCATGTGTCCTACTTCCTAAACATGTATATTTTACACTTTACACTTGGTTATTGGCCAGATTGAAAGTACCGCAAGTTCCCCGAAGCTTGTCGTTTTGCCTTTGAAGTAGAACTGTTTGGATAATGTTTCCTTTGGCAATTTATCTATGTAACAAAGCAGGAACTTAGCTGCATTGGCCTCTCAACAATCCACCACTAGCTTTTGCCGAAGTATTCATGCGTTTGTGTATATGCACACACACACATCTTGACCATTTTTCATGACCTTGCTTACCCCCTCTCCCTCTCCCCTATGGTTCCTCATGACACGGTTGGTATAACTTGTGCTAATATTAACTCGCTTCATTTTGGGGTTTTCCCCTGCTCTTTGTATGCCTGGCTGAGTTCCCATTTCCTACAGCAGCTTAATTAGCAAGACATTCGTGTGCAGCTCACTCCTGCTGCCAAAGAAAAAGAAAATGTGTTTTCACTGCTTCCCCTGGCAAAAGGGCTCCAGCTCATAGTCCACTGGTTTTCTCAGACTCCCGTCAGACCACAAGATGGGACACAGAGTAGGATCTCTTGTGAAGTTTCTGCTGTTTCCGGCTTTCTATTGGTCCAAAAGCTCTCCCACAGTCTTTGGCACTTGACATCCAATCTCAAAGCACAGTCAGTGCCTGGCAAGAGAGACCTCCGTTTAGTTTTTAATTTTGAGCTTCACTAACGCTCTGGTTTCTGGGAAGGATGCTGAAAGGAAAGGCACTCTTTGCTCTCAACAAGAAACCGCAGATTTGGGACCATGGCTAAAGCATTCCCCTTGCATCTGATGGTCCTGCCACCAGTCAGAACTCCCAGCTCGTCCACTCATCATGACAGTGTGGCTCTCACTCAGAGCTGGCCAGCGAGATGCCCTATCCCCCTGCTGTACAGCTATGGGGACTAAGCAGACAGCCTTTAGTCAAATCCAGCATTCCAAAAAATACAGAAAATACTCTTCCAGCCTCACGTGCATATTCCCTTTTAAATACAACCTGGCTGTGAAATTCAGGAGAAAAATACATTGTGTCTCCAGAGCAATGGGCATTTGTAGAGGTACCAACCTGTGGTTCTTGAGTAGCCTGGAGCTGCTGAGCAGTACAAGGAAAGCTCCTACACTACAATGTTGAATTGCACCAGGGGCTACTACATACAGTGTAGGGGAGGAGGCAAGTCTAGCAAGGCTGCTGAGAGCACTGTGCTCCTTTTGTCCTGGAGTGAAACTACACTGGAGCAATGAACTCTTTTCTGAGACTCTGTCCCATGTTTCTCCACAGTGCGTATTGCACACCTTTGGCCACAGGAAGCCACTGCTAGAGAGCTCCTGGAGACTGCTAAGTTGGCAAGGCCTCTGATCACATCAGCACACACAGAACCCCCTACTCCCATAACTGAAACCACAGCAAAACCCAGAGCAATTCCTGCTCTGTCTTTGCTGCAGCCCTGCCTCACCAGCAGTCTTCCCCTTGCAGCTCTTGCCTTCCAAGGACAAACACAATTTGCCAGACATTTACAGGAAAAAATGCTCAGGAAATGCCATGGGTACAACAGATTTTTACAGGAGTTTCCTTAGGGAATGCAGAACATTTGACCCTCTCCACAATTCCCATTAGATTCCCCTTTGTGAGCCCCTCTGATGCCACCATTTCAGACTGCTTTAGTGGAAAAATGACAGTAGACTTCAGCTGCCCAATGCCTTTCAAAAAGACCCAGAAAGATGCGCTCATCTGCATCCATAGCGACTTCACAGCCAAGGCTCTGGGACAAATGTTTTAGGTTAATTTCATATTCCGTTATAACAGACATAAAAAATATGGTAACAAAATCATCGCAGATCCTGTTTCTCAGTGTTTCGAATCACCTTGCAGCTCTTTCCTATGAAAATGCTAAACCTGTTTTCTTCCCCGTAGCGAACTGCACACGTACTACAGAAGGGCTGGCGCAAAGCTCTGCTAGGAGACTGGGTTGCTGGATGATTTCTATTTTAAAAACACACGGAACATCCTGAGCTCTTTCTCAGGGTTTTGGCAAAGAGGCTTTTTTAACTAACTGTGCTCTTAGGTAGAACAGCAACAAATGGCTCAACGATTTGTTTTTACAATGTCCGCTCTGGGAAGACTAATTACCAGCTAGCTTTCTAGCGTGCAGTTTCAAACATTTGGGGCCCCATTCTTTTTCAGGCAAAATTCATACTGTGGTCTGCAGAATCTGTCTGGGTGGGGGCATTTTCGCTGAAAGTTTCTAAAAGCTTTAGGATTCTGGACTGGCCAAGAGATTTCATGAGGATTCTAAAATTTTGAAAAATTAAATAGGAAAAAACATGCTTTCCTCCGTATTTGTCTTGTTGGGGTAGTAATATTGTCACCAAACCAAAGCCACTGCAAATGCTGTTCTCAGCTGTTTTGTTCATCAAGCTCAGAAGACTAAAGGAAGATTTCATGCGATAGTTGTGAAAGCCGTGTTCAGCAGCAAGACCCACATTGCACAGAGTCGTGCAGCGTCGAGCCACCAGCAGATTCTGCCTGACAAAGGAAAACAAACCGATGGGATTCTTCCAATTTGTCTTCTTTTTGCACAAAGTTTTGGGACAATCAAGTTTTCTTCCTCATTATTCGCCCTACAGGACATTTTTCTCCCTTCTTAATTGCTGCTCCTCTTGAAATAAATGGTGCCTCTCTAAAGGTTCTGGCTGAGGCAAAGCACCGACTGTTCAACTTCTCTGTGCATGTAGTCTCTGTCTTGTCCAGCTTTGCCATTGAACACCGGGCAGGGCAGGCAGTAGCTCCTCATTAGACTAAGTTCCTAGGTGGTTTAGACTGCAGAGGCAAGGCAGCAAATGTAACCGACTTTCCAGACTCGGTCACAACAGCCAGTGTTCACTAAGTCATCATTAATGTCATCTGCACCAGCCTATCTGAACCAGTCCAACATGCCTTTTTTCCAATTACAGATATCAACCTTTACAGCAAATAATTTTGTAATCAATTTTTATCAGGAAATTCAGCAACGGGAAAGGCACTGTATGCTCACAACTCATTGTTCAAAATGAAAAAATAAACAGTCACAAAGACTTGTTAGATTTCTATCCATGCTTGAGTCTTTCCCTGCTTTGAAGGTTATTAAAGCTCTGGCAGACATGCTTGCTTCTTTGAGCCTGAGTCACAAACCCTCTCCTGGTGCAATCACAGGCAAAGAAGTATCTGAGCAAAAACGGATAAACCAGGATGAATTTTATGGAAGGGAAGGGGCAGTGGGAGGCTTAAATGAGCTTTTACTTTCTCTTCGCCCCACGGTCCTTGGCACACCTCATACAGCCTGATGCCTCGCTCCTAGCCATGCATCTGATCACATCTCCTGCACAGCTCCTCTCCTACAGCCTACTGCAATCATCCTTTCAGTGGCATTATTTTAGAAATCTAAATGGAAAGGTTCCTCTGCGTATAAGAAATCACACTACATAAACCTCATTAAATATTGAGAATTTCCAGAATCCTTACAGAATCCAAAACCATGGATTTGCTTCACCTCCTTATTTATGCCAGGGATGTTAAAGAAGTTCAGACCTAGAAAGAAACTTGTCCTCTCTTCATGAGACTACAGATAGAGGCACTTCCTATGGAATATATTTACAACACAAATAGGCTTTGGACAGTCTACAAAACAAAGTCACAAGAACTGAGGGAGTTACAGTTACAAGGTAAGCATCCATTTTGAAACTGCTCTAATAAAATCAAGTTATTTCAGCTGCAATGGCCTGCAGGAACAAAAATATTTGCTTTCTTTTGCATCATCTTGTCAATCCTCCTTCATGGCACAAAAAAAAGGTGTTAATTGATCGCCTGATTATTTGTATGCAGTTCATCAATCCGCGGCCCCACTGTCCTCTGCAAACATCATAGACTTGGTCTAGGCCTCGAAAGTTTTAAAAGTAAAATGAAAAGCCAGGAAAAAAGACAATACTTATTATTACTATTTAACAGACAAGGAGATGACTGAAACAAATGTGGCAACTCATTCCACGATTACAGGGGAAAATCTGCCTCAAAGGCTGGGACCGAGCACAGATCTCCTGACTCCCAGCACAGTGCCCTATTGGTATGGGCTTTTTCCTGAGTCATGTTTCTTGTATACAAACACTGTCATTATACTATTGTAAAGGAAGATAAATAATACATGCAAACGCATACACGGAGTACTGATGAGACACTTACAGCAGAATTCTGCTTGTCTAAATATCTGTAGGAGCAGAATTTGAACTCTTTTCACTTCTGGCAAACTGAGCTGGGGAAAGCCCTTGAAATTCTTCGGAAGTAATGATCTCTTAAGATCTTAGGTACAGGGGTCTGATTTTTCTTGTTACAGATAGCCACACCAGTCATTCATTTCTACATATTTAGACTCAGTGCAGCATCTCTCAGCTAATAAATAACACCATCAACTTTCACCAGGTCTTGAGCATAGACAAATGAGCTTTTCAGCACTTGTATCAGTTTACTTCAGTTTTGGTGTGTTGTTTCCTGTTTCTCCACAGCTAAGTGGCAAGCTCCATACTTAGATATATCTGTAATGTATTTGTTTATTTTTACACAGACATACACACTCTCTCACACACACACACTTTGCAGTTTTTTCATTTGGATGCACACAGCTCAATCCTTTGCATTCCCTTTCTCTCCCCATTCCTGCATTTGCTCCCCACAACAGGAGGTGAGCCTGCAGAGGACCTAAACACTGTTCATCTCTGCTGAGTTCACTGGGAACTGACAGTGTTCAGCACCTCTAAAATCCTAGGACACATGGGTATATAGGTATCCGCAAGAGTTTAACTGAAGGAAGAAAATAGGCATCAGTTTGTGATTGGCTGTGCTCAGCACCAATTTGCAGTTACCTGACTAAAAACCTTTGAAAAGTTGCATCTAGAGATCATAGAATAATCATAGAATGGCTTGGGTTGGAAGGGACCTTAAAGATCATCCAGTCCAACCCCCTCATGGACAGGGACACATCCCAGTAGACCAGGTTGCTCAGAGCCCTGTCCAACCTGGCTTTAGATGGAGCACTACATGAGATTTCTAACAGAGGTACAGCCAGCACAAGCAGGGGTGTACAGGTTAGAGATCCAGGTTGAGATGAACTGTTTGCTAGGCTCTGTTGACTAGATCTCTTAAAGACAGCAATGGGAGATAAGGCCCACAAAGCACACGTGAGCACCTCCAGCACAGACACCTTGCTGATCTGCCTGAGGGTAGGAAGGCTCTGCAGAGGGACCTGGACAGGCTGAATCCATGGGCTGAGGCCAATTGGATGAGCTTCAACAAGGCCAAGTGCCGGGTCCTGCACTTGGGTCACAATAACCCCAGGCAGCCCTACAGGCTTGGGGACGAGTGGCTGGAAAGGACCTGGGGGTGTTGGTGGACAGCAGGATGACCATGAGCCAGCAATGTGCCCTTGTGGCCAAGAAGGCCCATGGCATCCTGGGGTGTATCAGAAATCGTGTGGCCAGCAGGAGTAGGGAAGTGATTGTGCCCCTGTACGGGGCACTGGTGAGGCCGCACCTCAAGTACTGTGTTCAGTTTTGGGCCCCTCACTACAAGAAGGACATTGAGGCTCTGGAGTGTGTAACACACACACAACAATGCCTTAAGAATGTCAAAACTGAAAAAAAAAACCTAAAACAAAAAAACCAGTAAAAATGCATGCTTTTAAGTAAAAGCTATAATTTTATAAAAATATGTGTAGAGAGAAAACAATTAGAAACAGTAGACACTCGTTTCAAGTTCTTGATAATCACCATCCTAAAAGCCAACGATTCTGTAAACTGATCAGATACAATGACACAATTTGCATCAAGTGATACAATTTGTAACAAGTGGCTCTTGCCACTTATTCTTTTGGTTTCTTATTCACCTAAGTACTTACATAGCGTGATTTATACCAGCTTGTAAGTTATTTTTCTCTGTTCTTTTACTACTAGTCTTGGTACGCTTTTTTGCTGTCTAATACTGAACAAACTGCATACAGTCACACTAGCTGCTTGCTCTTAGCTGCTGCTATTTTCTTTTTACAGGGCAATTACAGTGCAGTACCTCCCGGACGGTACCAAGTACTACAGACAATTCAGCTGCCTTCACAACTACAATAATATGCTCAAGCCAGTGCAAACAAGTGATGCAATACAAGCTGTGTCCTTCCCAAGGGTGGAGAGCATCCCCCAGCCAGACTCTCAACTTGTTCCTTCCCAAGGAGAAAAACTTGCAGGGTCACTTTTGAACCCTTACTTCCCATGGGGTGGCCACAGTCCACCCAGCAGAGCTAAGGGAAAATAAAAATACCCTCTGAACCATCTTTGCTCATATACAGAGTACATAAACTAGCAAATGGCAACACATAACACTAACTAATTGCAGCTTCACTTGCAAGGATTGAAAGATCCTCCTATACAATCTCAAAAGGTACGTGACGAGTACTGAATTCTTGTGATTTTAACTGGAATTACATAGCAGCATCAATGTATAAGTTGTGCATCATCTCCAAATGCATGACTCTCTATTTTATTTTGAATCTTTCTATAAGAGTTGCTGGTGATTCCCATCCAAATTTATAATTCGGAAACTGGTTTAACAAGAAGAAAAACACCACCATCTAACTAGATTATAACTTCTACGCTATTTGCTTTTTAAAGCATTGTGGCAATAGAGAACACTAGACTATATTAATTAGTGTAACAAAGGATATGACAGCATTAGTACTATAACAATTCTTCAGTTACTAATCAGGTTTCTTTATATGACCATCATTGTTTGGCCACCTAATATCCATAGTTGTTATTCTGATGTATATAAACAGCATTTCTGTTATTATGAATCTTTAAGCAACCAAAACATGTATCTCTGAATTGGCTTCTAATGGGGTTTGGACTTTTAGCAGTTTTTCAAAATAGTGAGGTTTTTAATAATAGATTACACAAATGTTACCCATATTTCAAATATATAACTAGACACGAGCATAAAAGCATTTAAAAGAAGGCATACAAGTCAGATGCATTAAGAAATAGTTTGAGCTTTTTCAAAATGCTGACCATCTCTGAACTCTCACCAAGGCTTAATATCCAAGCACACCTCTTTTCCTGTTCATTCCCATTCTGAATCTGTTTCATAGTTCAGAGCACCAGGTAATTTTTTCTTGTCATAACTGTCTCAGTCCAGCTGACTCTGGTTAGAAATCTCTTCTTGTGGCAGCCCAACCCATGCTCCACACCAAAGAATGGTGATAAGCAACCAGGCTTCACTTAAAGGCCAGACTGATGATCTTTCTGATCTTTTCAGACGTTAGTTGTTTGTAACATAGAACAAAGCACTTTAATACCAGCCTTTTGCAACTAAATCAAGATTCTTAACTATAGCCTAAAGAACTTCAAAAAAACGTATCTTTTGCCTTAAATGTGTACACACAAATGTAAAAAAAAAAATCCAAACGAGAATACATCACTGCACATAGAAATAGACATGAGAACACACACAACAGATGCTAGCTATTCTGTACTACCGGAAGGTTCTCAGACTGTACACGGTCTGGAATAGTCTGCAGGGAGACTTTAATACCACCTACAAAACACTGCTGCTGTGAGATCTTCTAGCATCTTTCAAGCAGATAAACAGCTTCTGCAGTATTATAAAAGGCCATGCTTGTGACACTGGGCTGGATTGGACTGAAATTGTGCAGCTAGTACACACAATAAAAGTAACAGGTTTTCTTGCACAGTGTATAACAACCTACTTAAAATTTAGTCTTAATGCCCTTGGCATTCCATGGCATCTATAGCAATTATGAACCAAAGGTCAGACCTTCCAGTAGGTGACATCTGTTGTCTCAGTGATGCGTTCCACAACAAATAGGGACATAACACTAAAGGAAACATGTGACATCGGTAAAGGAAAACAAACAAATAATTAGAAACGAAAAAACCACAGGAGGGAGAAAAGACAAGAGAAGACATCAGACTTTTTTGAGGAGGGCAGAACAAATGTTTGGCTGAAAAGCTTCAGGTCCAGCTGGGGGAAGGCCAAGACTAATTTAACCTTTGGTCAAATGGTTGGGAGTTAGCTAGTTTCCTTCTTCCTCTTACATCACTCCCAGAGATTTCGACAAAAATAATATGGCCCCGATTACATGACATTACAGGCTCTCATAATGCACTGGGGAGGATAGTGTTGAAACCCCTCGGAGACAAATTAATCCCAGCAAAGCAACAGCTGTAAGATTGCTATAAACAGGGAAAACAACTACAATGTTTGCATCATGTACTTACATGATTATAATACAACCTATTAAGGGGATTAGATTATCCTTTTTTCAAAAAAAATAGGTCTGACAGTCTTGTATCATCATGAAAATATCAGTTGTTGGGTTGTGTTTCGTTGCTATTAAGACATTTAACCACTCAGTACATTAGTTTAAAAAGCCAAAGCAGACCCAGGTACAAGATGATTTATCTTGCTTTCAGAAAATGTATGCAATCAGAGAACACATGATCTACAGGGTTTTTTTTTTAAATATGCTGGAACAGATCACCACTTCTGTCGCCATCTGCCTCGCACAGCCCCTGTGACTGATCAGGTGTCAGGCACCTGCTCAGCCTGCCTGCCCTGCTGACTCCGAGCCCCCTGTGCCCTGGTACACTGCTCCAGGAACCGCCTCAGGGAGACCTCCGGGGGCCTATCACAGAAAGCTGCTTCAGCATTTGCACTTCAGAAAAAAAGGAATTTTTAACAAGGGAAAGTGCAGAGTCCTGCATC
>NW_010195264.1:0-12519 GCF_000695765.1 Mesitornis unicolor
GCCACAAGGATGATTGAGGGAGTAGAGCATCAACCTTATGAGGAGCATCTGAGGGAGCTGGGTCTCTTTAGGTTGGAGAAGAGGAGACTGAGGGGTGACCTCATTCATGTTTATAAATTTGTAAAGGGCGAGTGTCAGGAGGAAGGAGCCAGGCTCTTCTCTCTGATGTCCAATGACAGGACAAGGGGCAATGGGTGTAAGCTGGAACATAGGAGGTTCCATGTGGACATGAGGAAAAACTTTTTTACTGTGAGGGTGACAGAGCACTGGCACAGGCTGCCCAAAGAGGGTGGGGGGCTGCCCAGAGAGGCTGTGGAGTCTCCTTCTCTGGATACATTCAAAGTCAACTTGGACACATTCCTGTGTGACCTGGTCTAGGTGATCCTGCTCTGGCAGGGGGGTTGGACTAGATGATTTTCGAGGTCCCTTCCAACTCCTGAGATTCTATGTTTCTGTGATTCTGTGAGGTGTAGGTGTATTTCTGGTACCCTGAACTTTGCTGTCAGAACCTTCAAGGGTAGATCTGACCTTGAGAGTATTCCCACAAGGTCAGAACCTTCAAGTGTAGATCTGACCTTGAGGGTATTCCCACAAGTTAGGGGCTTTTGTCCAGGCTGACAACAGATCAGAAAAGAATCACACTGTGGATTTCACTGAGTCTTGAAAAATGGTGTCCACAGATCACAGGAGTCCAGCAGGGGAGACTGGAATTGACCTCTGCAGTTGCAAGTGCACTTCCACCACTTCCCGCTATTATCCATCTCCAAAACATGACTGATTCCATCCTCATTCTTTATCCTAAAACCCTTATTCTATTCTTCACTGTTTTTGTCTTTGCAGTGATCTCAGTGTTTATCTTGGCCCCACCTCATTTCACCAAGCTCCCTGTCCCAAACAACTACTCCAAACTACTTCCAGCTATTCAATTCTCCTTTCTATATACCCTATTTCTCCCCCTGATCTCTATGTTCCATGTTTATCTGGAGTAGAGAGTCCATAGAAGATGTTCTTTTCAAGCTCCAACTAGACCTGCGAGTTGCATACCATAAGTCTTATAGAATTTCCCTTGAGAAACAGTAATTTTTTCAATGACAATTGCATGAAAATTTATGTCCTAAATTATAGACTCAGAGAATCATAGAATGGTTTTGGTTTTAAAGAACCTTTAAACATCATGTAGTCCAACCCCATTGCAGTGAGCAAGTACATCTTCAGCTAGATCAGGTTACTCAAAGTCCTGTCCAAACTGACTTGGAACACTTCCAATGATGGGCCATCCACATCTTCTCTGGGCAAACTGTTCCAGTGTCTCACCACTCTCATTGTAAAAAATTTCTTCCTTACATGCAATATATCGCATATTAGGGTTCTGAAAAGTTTTGCCTGTATAACACAACCATTGTAAAACACAAGATGGACCAGTCACAGAATTAGTTCATATGTTTTCATGTAAAAACTTAGCATATTCTTTTAACGCTATCATAGTTTTAGTATTATAAAATAATATAGCAGTGATATGAAGGAAAATGCCCTGTGACACTCACCAACCTAAAGTCCACCATTTTTATTAATAGGTCAGAGCTAAATAAAATTATGGTGGAAGTGGAGATAATTCCACTGAAATTTGACATCTGAGAGGAAACTTCATTGTGGAGGTGATTTACAAACAAATGATATGCTAAATCAGAAATTTATGTATTTCCAATGCTTAGGTTGTAGCCATGTACTAACTCTCTTTCATTGACAGTGCACACAGTTCCCCAGAGGATACAATTTGACAACCAAAATACAACAGCAAAAGCAAGACATTGAAGAATTAGAAATACTGACAGACTTCAAAATGAATGATATACAGTGTTGTTTTTTTCAGGTCTCTGACATTTCTGCAAGGAAAAGATAAAAATAGCTGATAGAAATAGAGAAAATGCAATATCTTGTCAAACTGATGGTTCGAATACTGTAGTTTTCTGCCTCCAGCTGCCTTAGATGCTTTGGAAGGAGATGCAAGAAGCTCAAACCAGTTAGAAACAAGATTATTTTCCCTCCATTCTCTTATCATCTCAGCATGATTCTCATCCTAAAATGCTAAGTAGTTTAGGATTAGTTTAAGCCCTAAAGCATGTTGTTTTATCTTTTCTCCTATACTGATTTTGTTAGAATCTAACTGGTACTAATTGGAACTGGAAATCTCTACCACTTCAAATAGCCTTGCTAACTACATAAATGTCCAATCACTCTGTTATTCTTACTAATACATCATATTGGTGTATTTTCTTAACAAAAAATGTGCTTCCTAACAAGAAGCAAGCTTTGGTTTTGCCTTATAATCCTCCCAACCTTCATCCCCTCAAACCCTTTTGCAACCACTGTTCATTTTATCAATCAGTAAAAACCAAAATCTCAGGAGTCATGTCAGAAACTGTTTCTCTAAACAGAAAACATCATCCTTCTCAATGCAATTTATTGGACTTTTGCTGTTTACTTCTGTAGATTTACCTTTGGTCTTGCATGCCAATATACTTTATATGCTACTTCAGAGGCTCTGTGACATGTGGTTTAAGGTGTGCTATTTTAATTTGCATATATCATGAATCAATAACAGGAATCGTTATAATAGGTTACTAAAAATCCTACTAGGAAAGAAAGTAATTATTTTGAAGCTCATTACATCTAGTCTGAATATCGAAACTACCACAAAAAAGTCCACATGACATTTTCCAGTTTAATTTTAAAAAAATACCATGCATATGAATACCCAGTGCTAGTAAAGGTCTCAAGTTGGTAATTCACCACACACTTACTTATATTAACTGGATTCACATTCTTCTGTCCTTCCCAGTAACATTTTCTGTCAATATTAGCTTTGCCATACAAACCATAGATACTACCCACAAAGAAAATATGTAGTTTTTCTCAGGAACCATAGGAACCAAGAACTGCTCCACTCTTACTGAATTTCCCCAGATATTTGTGCACCCATGAGATTTCCAAGTTATTTCTTCACAAAGTGATTATTTTGAGCAAATCACACATAAACACACAGCACAAATATTTGTAAAAAGGCTACAGAAACTAATCTTTACTGCAGTTGGCATAAGAAATATAGAGAGCTAGACAGGGCAATAAACACCCCTTGGACTTTCTCTTCTTCAAAGGTTTTTGGGGCTTATATCAGATTCGTGTAAGGAGACCAGAAGCCTTATTTTTGCACAGTGTCTCATTGGAGGCGATAGTGTGTCTTGTGCAACTTGGTGATGAAGCTAAAACAGACACACCTCAAATCCATTCCCCAAGTGTATAATTTTCACTCAGGGTGCTAACCCCTACCCAAAGTTCCTTCATTTTCCTTTTCCCTCATATTTTTGTACATGTACACTTGTGTGTGAAAATATGCACGATATAAATGTATTTTCAACTGGAACAGTTTTTGTTAAGTTCTGCAATTCATCTTTATCATGCAAGTTCTGAAAATAGAAGGTTGCAAAGGAACACTGAGGAATATTGAATTCCTGAATCTGAAGTTAAATTATTGCTGTTGGTAGATGCTGGAGTCAATTGCTTTAATATAGCAAACAAAACATTCCGTAGTCTCAGAAATGTCACAGAATCACAGAATCACAGAACGTTAGGGATTGGAAAGGACCTCAAAAGATCATCTAGTCCAATCCCCCTGCCGGAGCAGGAACACCTAGATGAGGTTGCACAGGAAGGCGGCCAGGCGGGTTTTGAATGTCTCCAGAGAAGGAGACTCCACAACCTCTCTGGGCAGCCTGTTCCAGTGCTCTGTCACCCTCACTGAGAAGAAGTTTCTTCTCAAATTTAAGTGGAACCTCCTGTGTTCCAGCTTGTGTCCATTACCCCTTGTCCTATCATTGTTTGTCACCGAGAAGAGCCTGGCTCCATCCTCGTGACACTCACCTTTTAAATATTTATAAACATTAATGAGGTCTCCCCTCAGTCTCCTCTTCTGCAAACTAAAGAGACCCAGCTCCCTCAGCCGCTCCTCATAAGGGAGATGCTCCACTCCCTTAATCATCTTTGTAGCCCTACGCTGGACTCTCTCCAGCAGTTCCCTGTCCTTCTTGAACTGAGGGGCCCAGAACTGGACACAATATTCCAGATGTCATATCTGAAATTGTTATCTATCATTATTGCTAAGGGAAGCCTGGTGTCATAGACCTATCTTAAACCTCAGTATCTGCAGCTTTTAGAACTGTTAGATTCTTTCTTTATTATTTCCTGCCCCCTCCCCCCCACCCCACCCCACAGTGCAGTGAGCAATTCCAGTGGCTAATCAAACGAAACAGCTCTCTAAGCTCACCTGGAAACATTAATCTTCTGAGCACACTGCATAAACTACTAATCTCATGCCTGTCGTTTAAAATGTGGAAGGGGGTACAATGAAAGATGCAGGCAGGTTTTTTTAAAGCCTTAGCATTGTTATTTTAATTTAAGTCTAAAGGAAGATCCCTAAATCTTGCATTACAACAAACAAAAACAGTCAAAGAAAACCACTGGGTTGAATGATTCCTCTGAATGAAAATGAATGTGATTCAACACAACATTGCTTTAGCACACTGTCTCCTAATCTTTCATTTCCTAATGTTCAGCTCCTTATCAGACACTGCTGTTAACATCATGACATATTTTTTGCTTGAAGGTAGAGCCAGACATACAAATAAACTCTAAAAAACCCCTGCCTTGATATACATTGGCCCAACAGTCTACAGCTAGCTGTGCATACCTTCCCTCTGCTGCAACCTCAACCTTAAAATCCTTTCCCACAATGCTTGATACTACTTATCAATCTTATAAGCATTTATAATTCCACACTTAAAAATATTTGTATCTATTTTCCAAGAAATTAGGGCAAAATGGAAAATAAGTGCTCATGTAAGAGAGGAAACAACTTTGGATGAGAGTTTCAAAATCTCTTAGTGTTAGTGTAACCTTCCATTACAGTCTGCAGTAAAATCAGATTTAGGTCAGTGTTGTAATTTTTCACTCTTCAATCATACATTATATAAGAATCAGAAGACTTGTATTTTTTTTTTTTAACTTACTGAGATGAAATTTGTAAACTCCAATAAGAAAGAAGAACAGCATGGCCTTTTACATTTGCCTCCTGCTCATTCACATAGTCACTGTCAACCTGTGCTTTCTTTTACGAAAAAGGAAAAAGTACATCTAGTACAAAGCCTTTCGAGATTCGGGGTGCCATGGCCTATAATGGAGGTGTTCCAAAGGGGACAGTGGGAAATTCCAGCTAGTTTTGAGGTGTTTGCAGCTGTGGTTAGGGAAGAAGTGTTATACAGAGGGTGGCTGTGTGCTTGAGTGCATGGCATAACGTTATCTGTACTGTCCAGTCACTGTGCTGCATGCAGGACTGCATTGCTGTCTGCATTACCCCCATTGACTGCATTACCCCCATTCCCAGATCATTTTCCTTTTATATAGTGATCCACCAAGAAACTGAAATAACTTTGGGAAATAATAAATAGTAATAAATGCATTCATTACTTCATTTTATGCTATGAAGCTGAGTCGCCACCAAAACGGCTCCAGGATCAATTTATGACAGTTAACCCTTTTTGTCTGCACGTTGTATTCTTCATTTTGGTGCTATCCCTCAAAAGCGTTTTTTCACACTTTAAAGAGTTCTAAAAGCTGAGATTTAATAGATTAAAAAAAATCATGAACCAGAACATGGAAATGCTTCTCAGCTTCAGCTCATATAAGTGGATGCCTGCCAAGATCAAGCATCAGTTACCCACCAGAAACCCTGTGCTCACTTCAAGATTCTCCCAAGTTCTCATGTGGGAGGGATGCATTACTATTTGGAGTGGATTCATGTTTTCTTTCACAGTTATTCATTAGGTTTTCTCTGGAAATATAGGCTGTTCTAACTGTTGTTCTGTTTGCAGCAAGTAACCCAGAAATGTCCATCCTTGTTTTACTTACATTCAAATAATTAGTTCAATATTTGACACCTCTCCTAAATACAGACAATGCTCAAACCTACTACACTTTTTAGATCACAGCTCCTCAAATTGTACTCAGATACTTAAAGTATATACATCCCTCTCTCCAAGATGTGCAAAATAAACATGCCCACAAGTTATTACATAGAAAAATTAATGGCTGGCTGCACTTTCTAAATTAAAAAATTGTGTGCTTTGTTTCTCTGATACTTCTTGCAGTTTGGGAAGGCAGGTAATACAGTTAAGTAAGGAGGATTATCACTAAAGGAAAACAAAATCCACCTGCAGGTAGCAGTGGCTCAGTTTTGAGTTCAACAGGTTCTTCAGGATATACCATCCCTGGTGACACATGCTGACAAGAACGGTCGTAATGGATGGTGCACAGCATGGTTTTTTTTAGCTAGGATGCCAGCCAAAACTGAAATGGTATTGCTGCTCTGGCAGAACAGTGAGTGAGGGCAGGCGTGGCAGGGATTAGTGCTGTCATTGACATAGACCTCAGCTGTCAGAGCAGTATACAGCCTGTTGTGCAGCAGACGGGAAACAGGAGGGCAAGTGAATTAAGACCAGCCCATTAAGAATATAAATATTCCACTAAAGTCTCAAAATGTTCATAAACTGGGTACGTCCTGCTTTACTTCTGCTTTTCTCCATACCTCTGATTGCTTCACAAGCAGCTCACATATGAGTCTGTGGGTTGCCTGTGAAAAAATTTCTGGCATGTGTGACAGTGTAATACAGCAGTAAGGATGCAGAAATTATCTAGCGTGGCACAGACATCCCCTAGGACCCTAAGGACGAAACTGAAGTCTTGATTTTCACAGAGGAGTATGATGAAGTTTTATGGTGCTTGCATGTAATCTTACGTTTGCAAATACCCAATTTTGTTTGTACGCATTATTAAGAAAGCTAACTGTTGGATCATTTGCATATGAAAATCCTCCTCCATACACAGATTGACTGGTTCCAAATTTTTCTAATCTAGGAGAGGTTCTAGCTATCACATCTTCAGCTGAATTAAATTTTATTTAATTCTTTTTAAATTAAGAGAAAAAATAAAAAACGCAATCAGTGTACAAAACCCATAAGACATTGGAAAAGCTACCATGTTGAAGGTGTATGTATATATTAATGTACCAGTATGTCTTAAATATTAATATTTTAATATTGCAATTTAACAAAATGCAGTACCTCCAGAATAGTATGGGAGCTTTCACTAGTCTTTGCTTTCACTGGTTCTACTAAAAGTTAAGTATGAACATCTATTCTGATATACGATGATATTGGGAGGGAAGTGAATCACGGGTCTTTTGCTCATGTAGTCACTGGCATCCCAGCAATGAAAGGAATCTATCCAAAGGTCAAATACAAATTACATTTATATGTCCCCAGAAAATACACCTTTGCACAAATTTTAAAAGTTTAATCTAAGTTAAATATACAGTGTGTTTATTTTTTCATAATATAATCTTTTATTCTGTTTACTATATATCTTTATGTTTACTTACTCAATAAATTATTTCAGTATCTACTATTTTATCCAGCAATAGAAACTGTATATAAACTTGCAGTGTTAAATCCCTGCACTGTGAATGGAGGTAGGGAGCTAAAGAGCTACACTGCTGTCAAACAGGCAATGGGTAAGATGCAGCACTGTTAACCAGCAGGCAACACAGTGAAAAGACTGTATTTTGGAAAAAATTCTTTCACTCATTAATCAAGTCATCAAGTTTTGCGCCAGTATTAAAAAAAAGCAACAAAACCAAAACAGAACCATAGAACTGGCTGTATTTTCAAAATAGCTCAGCTTTTATTTGTTTTCAAAATTCAGCTGTTTCTCCCCTTCTTTCTCTTATACATGTACCTGCAAAAGTCAACACCCTTCATTCCCTTTTTTATTCCCAAGAACAGGACCCGTTGTCAGCCACTTCTGAAAAATTGGGCTTTTCTCTTAGAAAGCTACATAAAAGCTAAGCTTTCTTACAGGCAATCTATATTGTGAAGACTGAACACATTTGACAGCCTTCCCTGGAAATAACTGTCATAAGCAAGGTTGTATTGGGCCACAAGCTTTCATATTTATTGTGCCACCTTGAAATAGCTGGTGTCTTTTTGGTATGCACTGCACTCCACCTTTTACACCCCACACCCATTTTGTCAACACTTGAGCCACATGACCCTCCAACAGCTCCATCCAGGAGGAGCCACCTGTACCCCTGGGCTCCCAGGCACCGCTGTGGTGTCTGCTGCATCCATCAGTATCACACCATGTCACAGCATGGGATTAACACACTGGGAAGTGTTGATGTGTCCACAAAACCAGGAACATTTCATACAGGTTTCTCCAATGCTAACTGAAATATTGACATTGTCACTGCACAACACAATTCAGTAGTAAAACCAGTGTTTTTCTCACGTATCCACAAGAGCAGCAGCTTTATTTTACTGAAATGCCCATACCTGAGCTAAAATCCCAAACCAAAAGATGAAACGGTAAGCTGTTTTCAACTATAGTGCCAGAGTTGTCTCTCTACAACTAGGCTATAACTTTGTCAAAACTAAAAATACTTTTGGCAATGCCAGTTTCTATTTGCCTCAAGGGCTTCACCCACTGAGCAACCAAAAATTAAGATCTATAATTTAATTTGTGTTACGTATGCACATCTCTAATTACTCCAAAAGGTAAATTGCCAATCTATTAAAAACGATAAAAACCCCACCATCATTCTGTCTTTTTCTTAACTTTCTCCTTTGTGACTCTATATGAAATTAGAAAAATACTTGGCAAAAATTTGAAAATTACAAGTAAAATTGATTACTATGCCCATTACTATATGATAACACAGATGCAGTCAACATAGGTTTGTGAAACATTCAAGCTGGTTTCTGTTCTTGGAGTGCATCCACAATAAGCCTGTGCTACTATGTGGCACCTGGATAACCCAAACCCTGGGTAAGAAAGAAAGCTGTCTGAGCTTAACTTCCAGTCCATACTGGGAGTAAGAAGGACACCTGTGGAGCTGCTCCTACTGTCCATTTCTGAACCTCAGGGCACCTCCCTTCAGTTTTTTTGGGATATGTGAAAGTTATCATATGGCTTTATTCCTACAACCATGTCAGAGTGCTTGACTGTATTAACCTATTTTGTGCTTTTGGACTTCTGTTCTCCCACAAGGAAGAGAGAGCTAGTGACCAGATTTTTTTTCTTTCAGCTCTAACTGCACACAGAGGAAATGGATTATTGCTGTCACTTGAACTCTTTTTTGGATTATGTTTGAACCAAGAATATATTTCAGAAAAAAAGTCAAATTTGTAAACACTTTGGAAAGAAAATGGCAATTGAGATTAGAAGTTTAAGAAATAACAACATGGAGTCTATCTTTTTACAGAGTTTCTTTAAATTTCTCATGTAGATATAATTTCTTGAAACATTATTTTGCGTGTCCCGCCATTTTAACTAGGACCCAAAGTAACAGTTTGTGATCTTTCTTCTGGGAAGGTACTGAAGAAAAGCTGACTGCTGTTAAATGCTGGTCTTTATTTGCATAGCATGACTCTTAATATATGACATATATGAGTCTTCTTGCCATTTTGAAAAAAAAAAATAGAAGCAAGGTAATAAACATAAGGCCTTGTGAACAGGAGATTAAAAAGAAATGCTTACTCAAAACTTCTAATCATGAGCAGTCTGTTGCTGACTAATTATTTTCCCCATTTTAACACCACTTGTCTCTAAATTCTGTCCTAAACATACTTTTACTTTATCTGTAACCTTAGATAATAATTGTGATGGAAGGAAAGGACAGAGTTTTCCCAAACAGCACACTGAAAGTAACATAAATCCCAAAATACAGGTGTGCATTTGAGAAATCACGGATATTAATACTGTAAATGCTGAAGGGAAAATCCATTTGGCGTACGAAGCATAGCAGTGGAGCATGTCATTTAGTTATACTAGAAACAGACTTAGTTCAAAAGAGGAGAACTGGTTCTTCATTTATTCTTAGTATTTAAAATGCTTGTACCTGTGAAATTATAATTTAGCTAAGAGAGTTTTGCTGTTGCTTAGTTTTGTCAAGTTTAGGCATTTATTCTTGTGTTAATAATTCTACATAAAGAAACATGACCAGCTAAGGGATGGCTGTATGTAGGGTTGTAAAACTGACATAGAATTAAGAATATAGTTATTTTAACTACCAAGAAAGAGGAAAAACACCCACCATATCGTTAACAAAAGCTAAACACTGTAATGGTGGTGGGAAGAGACAGTAAAAAGTTGAAGGCAGTTCAAGTGCAGTCTCATCCACTCTACTGCATGCACAGGATAATAAATATGACAAAAATATTCTCTAAATTTTGCTCAAAAGTCCACATTCAGCTAGTCTTATATGACCTAAAAAATAATCTTTCATGAATATGAAACTGACTTTTATGTGCACTGCATATCTATAAAACAACAAACCAATTTGTGAGTCATGCTAATTATACATTACAATGATTACCTCTTTCTACCTGTATTGGGTTTTTCTGTGAGGGGTTTTTGGTTGTGTCTTTGGTAACGGGGGAAGGGCTATGGAGATGGCCCTTTAAGAAGCTACCTGAAAAGCTCCCCCTTTGCCTTTGTCAGACCCATCTCTGACCAGGGCCAAGCCAATCAGCACCCCTGCGAATTAGTGTATTTAAGGGGGGTGCACAGCATGCCTTTCTCTCTCTTTGGTACCGGCCCAGCCTTGCCCAGGTGGGCTTGGCCAGCTCCGACCACAACTTAAGCCCAAGCTCCACTGCAGCTCTCATCCTGGAAAAAAAAAAAAAGAGAGAGAGCAAGCGTGCCAGGATCTCCATAACCATCGGAGGAGACCTGCAGCGGAGAAAGGATTGGGGCCCGAGGAGAACAACTTCGAAGAGCAGCAAGGTCGGTTTGAAGGAAAGAAAGGAAAGGGAGGAGGAGGAAGAGGAGGAGGACGCAGAAACCAGGTTTCCACTTTGCAGCCCGTGGAGAGACCCAGGTCAACTGGTTGTGTGTGAGGGAACTGTGACCATGGGCAGACCCAGACTGGAGTTTTGTGGACTTGGGCTGAAGCAGTTTTGTGTGTGAGGGAAACTGCAGCTGTGGGCAGACCCATATTGGACTTCTGAGGACATTTTCCCCTATGGAAAGGGGGCCATGTGGAAGCAGAGAGAGAGACACTGGGCTGTGGGGTTTTTTTCCCTTCTCCTAAGAAGCACATGATGTGGCGTGGCGGGAACACCAACCGCAAACCCCCACTCCCATCCCCCTGGGCCTCAAGGTAAAGGGGGAGGGGGAAGGTGAAGAAACTGGAAACAAAATTTGAGCTTGGGAAGAAGGGAGGGGTGGGGGGAAGGAGTTTTGATTTTAAGATCTGGCTGTATCTCCCATTGTTCTACTCTGATGTTGGTAACAAATCAAAATGGTTTTGTTTTTATTCCTTATGATGAGTCTGTCTTTTGCCTGTGACCTGTTTAAGTGGTGAGAAGCCCTCCCAGTCCTTATTTTGACTAGCCCTTTTTTGGGGCATCGTGGTGCTCAGTTATGCACTGGGCCTAAACCACGACACTACCGTCTCTTAGAGCCACAAGGATGGTGAGGGGTCTGGAGAACAAGCCTTATGAGGAGTGGCTAAGGGAACTGGGGTTGTTTAGCCTGGAGAACAGAAGGCTGAGGGGAGACCTCATCACCACCTACAACTACCTAAAGGGAGGTTGTAGAGAGGTGGGTGCTGGTCTCTTCTCCCAGGTGATGGGGGATAGAACAAGGGGAAACGGCACCAAGCTGTGCCAAGGGAGGTTCAGGTTAGAGATAAGGAAGAAGTTCTCCCAGGGAGGTGGTGGAGTCACCATCCCTGGATGTATTTAAAAAGCGGTTAGATGAGGTACTTAAGGATATGGTTTAGGGGGTAAACAGGAACGGTTGGACATGATGATCTCGGAGGTCTTTTCCAACCGAGTGATTCTGTGATCTCAGCAGTGGAGGAAAGTGGTATATGGGGCAGAAAGAAAAATACAGTGAGTTATCATATATGTCCTGGAAGTTCCATAACAGCAAACAAGAAGAAGTAAAACAATCACAAAGGTTAAGCAATACCACAAGAACAAAGAAAGGAATGTGTAGGACAGGGCCTGGGGAGCAGTACCCTGAGTGCTGCTCAAGTCATGACCATAAAAGGGGTAAACAAGGACTGGAAAAACAGGTATTTCAACCCTGAGAAAAGCAAGTTCCAGACACCCTGCTGAGAAAGCCATCAGGGGCTCTGCCTGAAAGGCAAGAGGTGTTAGTGTAACCGTGCATCACTGACCAATCAAATGCAGCCGTGCGCAAATGAACCAATCAGTTTAAAATACGCAACCCATGTAAACATATATAAGGAAGTCACTGCACACAATAAACCGACATTTTGCTTGCATTAAGCTGCATCCTGTCTCTCAATCGCCGCAAATTGGTGACCCCGACGTGATGGGTTTATGAAACGCCTAGCTGAGCATCTGCATTGAGTCCTCATAGAACGTTAATGAGCTGCTG
>NW_010195265.1:0-5799 GCF_000695765.1 Mesitornis unicolor
AAATATAATAAAAGAAAAATATTAAGGAAAATAAAATTAAGATATTAATTAAAGAAAAGAGAAAACACTGTAGATATGCTTCACCTGGGCATGTTCAAGTCGCAGGCACAGAGCTGCGAGTTGCTCCTGCTGTTAGAAGTGCTGGTGGATGCTTCAGCAACTGGCAACACGTGTAACAAACTGAAGAGCCTGACGCTATTAACATTTTTTTCAGCATGAGTACAAGGCTGATCAAATTAATTCTAAACTGGCTCTTTGATAAAATGCATAGTTTGAATCCCTGCATTCTGTAGTATAAGGCCTCTTTTGTCATCCTTTAATCATATTCTCAGATCTTTCCTGAGCTTTCTTCATGTTGTCACTACGTTTCTTGAAGGCTCTGTATAAGTACTAGACACAGCATTTGAACAGAGATCATATCTGTGTCAAGTACAAAAATAAAATCTCCCTGATCCTCCTTGATGTTGCTGTTTACGTATCAGCCATTCTAACCAGGCTTCTGCTGAAAGCTGCTGTTCACCCAGTTATTACAAGATGTTATCTCCCTAGTTTTTTTTCCAGAGTTCAGCATCCCTGAAGTGTGTGCTCTGTGGTGCGCGTATAGCATGGTGCCTTTGTTCCTGGGCGTGCATTTACATTTTACTTTATTGAAGTGTACGTCACTGGTTACTTTTTAACCAAATAATGCAGACTGTTTTGTGTTAGTGGCATGTCATCTTCATTATTTGTCAAACTTTACTTTTACCTGCAAATTTTGTCAGTATGTATGATACAGGTAATATATATACATGTATCTATATAAAGTCAAATTGCATAAGGCCAATGCCCACTAGAAGTATCATATAACAAATTAACTATTCAGTAGCCCTGTTCTCTTGTTTGAGACTGCCATTCCTGTGGTGAAAGCTCTTTCGTTTCACACCTGTCATTTGAAATCAAATAACGGTGATATATATCTATATTAAAATGTCATGCTGTAAACTCTAGGATCTGAAAACAGGCACACTGGTTGCTTATCCAGTTCCCCAGTGAAATGCCGTGTAGGGTGGAGAGGTAGACCACTAACCTCTTTAATTCCCACAGCTAAACCTAGCACAACTTGTGAACGCAAATCAAAGACATTTACTGATCATTTATATTAAAAAATATATTTTGAAACCTATCTTTTTTTTATTCCAATTAAATGCACTAGAATGATTTTGTATCTAGTTTCTCAATCAATTTGCTAGGTGATATGCTGTATATCTAAGGGTAGCATGTTATTATTGCTATTTTTATCAGAAAAAGCTTGTGTGCTCATCAAAAATGTCTTGAAAAGATGCATTAAATCCTTGTTGACTGTGATAAGTATAGTACTCTGTTTAATAATTCAGTACTCAAATTTTATATTAATTTGCTTGGTGCTACTTTGTAGCTGACAAGCCTCTGATTGCCCAGCTCATCCTGTTGAAAGATTGAAACAACTTTATTTTACCTTTTCAGATTTTCTTGAGTATTCCAAGAATTATGGAAAATTTACACCAAAGGTCATATGCAGTACTGATCTTGGTAATCCCTAGGATGGTATTATACTGAGACTTGCAATGTGTGCAGATCAATTCAGCAAGGAGAAAGTTGTCTGTCTTGCAAGATGGATATAACACAGTGGATGTGAATAATACCTTTTTGTTAAATCAGATCCTTTGTGTATATTGAAAATCTTAGGAACCTTACCAGAAATCTGTAATTTAGAAACATTGTGTTAGCATGGTAATTTGAATGCATTTTTTTGTTACACTTCATCCTCAATTAAATTTTAGGTGTTTTGAGTAAATCATTACTAATAAATGGTTCACTCACATAGATTATTTGTGTATCTTTACTACTGTTTAAGCCAGATCTGTTTGACTTCATAAATTCTATTTGGGGAATACGATATCAGTAATGTAATAGCTGACTGGTGTAACTATGTCAGCAGAAGTTTCCACAGATGTTTAAGCTTCAAGTGTAAATGATACTTGCATAGTTTGAGTGTTTGCCAATAAGAGTTCGTTTCTTCCTGCAAACTGGTGTGTCTGTACGCAAGTACTGCAACTTCGTGTTTCTGATACTGTTATTTTTACAGGGAAGTTAAGATGCTAATCTGATAACATCTTTTAGCTGGGGTTTGATAAGAGTTCTCACTCCCAAACTATTTCAAAAGAAAGACTATTTATTATGGCCACTTTCCTTTGCCTAGCATCTGACTGCAGTTACTCCCCTCTGCACTCTCAGTTGGCATGTAACTATACAAGCAGCTGATTTATCTATTATTCATCACAGAAGAAAGGGAATAAAAGAAAAAAAAGTGGGAGGTGAGGAGGGAGCTTTCTCAGGCAGTTCTGCTGCTGGTGAAATAGAGTCTTTGTGTCATCTCCATGGCTGCTTTCTGTCTCCTGTAATCATTTGCTCCTCACCACATTTAAACCTTCTTGCACCTTCAGCTGCACTGATCCAGCTGTTATCAAGACAACCATTTGTAACTGGTTCTTTTTTCAAAATTCATTATTGGTTATGCCTGCAGAGCAAGGAAGTCACCCCCATGTGACTTTATATAAAGCAAAGTATCTTTATGTAAGCAAAGCTGTGCTCTTGGTTGTATTATTTTCCCTGCTTCTGCCAAAATATACTATGCCAGTGAAAGTAGGTTTAGATATATCTTTGCTTGTATATGAGGTTTTGCCAGTACAAATAGATTTATCAGATAATGCTCTTCATCATCTTTATTACCAGTATAATTATGTCAGCAGAAATGTCTGCAGAGGTTTAAGCATTTAGTGTAAACTTTCCAAATAAGGAAAAATGAGTGTCAATAAGGTGAATGTCAGAAAGATTATTATATATTTATATATTCAAACCAAACACTACCGTTCTTTTTTTAACCTGAGGTTCCTAAACTCTGACTAAAACCAAAACCTGGTTTAGAAGGCATCTGATCCCATCTGATACTTGGTTTGTGGGAGTCTGTTGATCTGACTAATTTTTTTTTTGCATTTGTTTCATTCTAAAAAGCTTTTTTGTTAAGCTCTGCTGATGGCAATAACGGAACAGTTAACTGGACGACTAAGCAAGCTCACAGTTATATTATCAGCAGAATAAAGGCTGCTGAGAAGAATGGTGAGTTTAGGTTGTAAATTTGAATCCCATGTTGGTTCAGTCAAATCTGCTTTTAATATTACTCTTGCTTTTTCAGTCATGTCATTGTTTTAGGAATAAGGTGCTATTTCAAGGTAAGTAAGTTGGAAAATTTTACATTTCTTCAATCTTTTAAACACTCACAGACCTGTGTGTCTTTGTGAGTCTTCCCCAACTTTTCCTGTTCCTGTAGCTCTGCTTGAAATAATGGCTGTATATCTAATACTGCACAATTGCTTATCATGGCTGGTCACTTGGACATACCTTTGCAGTTTGCTTAATTCAATAACTTGTCTGTAACAACTTAAAAATATCTTTTCATATATGTATATAAAAAGACTATTTTCCTGTCATTTATGCAAGCACACATAGAATATCTTAGCTAGTGTATGCTAGCTGAGAAAAAGCTTTGAACTGATTGCCCATCCAGGGAGGCAAGCTGGATTGGCCCCTAAATCAAGTTATTTCTGGGACTGTGCTTCATCTGCTACAATGAGGAGAGAACCGGTTGAAATTCCCAGAAAAAATTTCCAGGTGGATTTTTTTTCTGAAGACCATCAACATACAGGCTTCAATCAACAGGGTAGATCTTCAGAGACGGGGTCACCTGTGTCTGATAACAGGCTCTGGGCTGGAGACTGACATAATCCTAGCTGAATTCGTGGCTGTGCCCATGTTGAAGACCTACAAGAACAACTGGGACAGTTTCTGTACATTTTTCAAAAACAATGGTGTGTGTTTTCCAGTCTTCAGTTCCTAGTGAACCTGAATATTGGGAAAGAAGTAGAACTTCTAATTTTTACGCACAGATATAACTTGAGATCTACAGAAAGTCCTCCAAAGGATCTGGAAACAAGAAAGAAGAAAAACGGTGCTATTGACGTAGCTGATACTGTCTTTTTTCCTAGCAGGGATCTATGTGATCCTATGTAGTGAAGATTTTTAATTTTCCATGGTTAGCTTTACAGAAGCCTCTCATGGTTTCCAAGATCCTTGTCTACCACAGGGAATTTGCCCAGGCAGTTCACAGCTGCCAGTCTGCTGTATTAGATTAGTATGTAGAATTGGTAAGTATATTCAGTGTCATCCCTAGCTCACCACCTAAGGTGATTACACATTCATCTCCAGTCTCAGGCAATCTTACAAAAATAATTGTGGGTTTTAAAAGCCTTTGAAGAAAATAGCATTTCACTTCATTATTGAAAAGCGGTGATTGCTGTAGTGGGCTGAGGATTCATCATTTCCTTCTGATTTTGAAGGAACTTCTTAGGGGGAAAAAAGAAGAGGGCTTCACTGACAAGGGGGATTGAGAACTTTTGAATTCTTATTCTCCATACTTGTGTAATTACAATGTATTTGTCATTATAAAAGAAAATAGATTTATGGTTTTTTTTCCTTCTGAGAAGCATTTTTAGACTTCTACCAATGTCATATTTTTGTATGTGCATGAAATCCTTATTGGTATGCTTGCTTCGGCAGCAGAGAATATCTCATTACTGAGGCATGGGTACACACTTAGTGGTGGCAATAGATTTCCTCTAACAGACAAAAGAAATACGTTATAAGTTTGGGTTTTTTTCAGTAACTGCTGATTCTGTTATCCTTCTTTCACTCTAAAACTATTACTTATGAAGAAAATATACATTGCTTTTTCACCATTCTTCCTGTTTGAAATGGATTTTCATTGCAGAGTCGAAGCATCACAAATGGAAAAATGCATTTTTCTAGATATTTGATGCATTTTCAGCCAGTCACCATATTTTTGCCAGCTTTTCTGTTCTATTAATGTTCTAAATTACTTTTCCGCTTTTCTTGAAAGTATCTTAAAGGAAATTAATATATCCTTGTGCTATCTACAGTGCATTCACTGAAGTGAGTGCAAAAGGTTTTTGGGTCATTGACTTAATAATTTTAATTATACAAATTAAAGTTATTTTACTGTACTTAAGTCTACATAATTAAAATGACAGTAACTGGTTTATTAACCATGCATAATTGTAGTAAGCTATTTAAATTTCAGGATCCATTTAAATTTTTGTCTGTGAGGTAAAGTTACTAGAAAGATATTCTGTTCAGTACTGTGTTAAAAGCGGTTTCCAAAAGTGGGGAAGAAAGCATCTGCTGTGGAATTAGATCAGTAGCATATGCAGACCTTGAGACTATTAATTCTGCAATATCGGGCTCGAAGAGTGGGAAATATGTAGCTAGATGTAGAGGTCTACATTGCAGATGTCTGCATCTCTTCTCAGCTGCCTCTGTAGTCGGTGGAGATCAGGTCAGCGTAGTGAGGAATCTAGGACATGATTCATCTCATTTTACAGGAGAAATCAAATTAATCAACCCCTAGAAGCATCTGTTTCTTCTCCCCTGACTATAAAAGGAGCCTGACTAACTCAGTGGTGGATGTTGTTTCTGTAGGCATCTAAAATTAAGTGAGATAGATTCCACACGGAGTACGTGGTGCGAGGGATGGAATGTCTGTGATTAATGCCTAATTAGCAGTGGCTTTTTAAGTGAATCTCAAGTAAGAAAGTTTGTATAATGCTGGAGAAATTATTCGCCAGGATTAGAAAATTACATGAGCTTGATCCACATTTCAGATGTATCTTGTAGTCTGTAGTCTACCTTGACTTCAGTAAAGCCTTT
>NW_010195266.1:0-6528 GCF_000695765.1 Mesitornis unicolor
TGGAGATGAGGCAATTCCTCTAGGTAATAAAAAACATCAAGAGAAATAACGGGAGCGAAGACTTCCAGAAGCCACTAGCGCTGCAGTGACTGATGGCCTTGTCTGCTACCGGCACAAGGCCTCCTCGTACAGCTGAAGTGTGCGAGGCACTGGCATATTTCCATAGAAATTTCCACCAAGTCGGAGTCAGTCCCAGTTTCCAAGCTGCTTTGACGCCTTTCGGTCTGTTTTTGCGGCTGGCGCATCACCAGGCTTTGCGGCTGCAGCATCACGAGCCACCACCACAGTAGTTGGGCGCTGCAGTTCAGGGTATTGCACCCCACACTGGGCGCAAACCGGGCTTGCTGACACGGCTGGCAGACGTGTGGGGCTCACAGCGCCCACGCTGCTGGATGCGAGCGATGCATTGACTTGCCATTGCGCTGCTCTCGGCATCCTCCTCCTATCCATCGCTCACTACCGTCTCGGAGCAATAAAGTGGCTCCAGACTGTTTTCAAGTTTTGATCTCATTCCTGAAATTACAACTTGCAGTCAAAACTAGAGAGCAGTCACCACAAAACTCCCTGTCCTCCCTTGACACTCAAGCACCCCAAAATCTTCTAAATGCAGAATTGCTCAGCACTGGTCACTCAGGTTTAGCAAAGTCAGCCTTCCCAGATACTATGGCCCCAAATTAACTTCTGGCATTTATTTTTGCTCTTTGGCCAAGTGCAGATTCCTTGATCTGGAGAGAAGAAACCCAGTGGCAAATACTGCAAAGCAATACAAAGCAAAACACTGGAACTTCAGGCTCTGAGCCTGCACCTGTATTCTATAGGGACCTGTTCTATGTTTGTAATACTTTTCATTGATTTTTCAGATTGGTACAAAATACAAGCCAGAAGGTCTTGTATCTGCCAAAAGAAAATATCTCATACATATAGTAAGTCCAGCTGTGTTTCCTGAAACCTTGTATTTCTGACATCCGCCCAGCCCACACCTGCATGACACACATATCTGTAGTATTAGGAAGCAGATTTAACTTACTGACTCTAGCAGTAACAGTGTTTATTAAGGGATTGTGTCCTATGTAAAGATAGGTGATTACTTAATTTTCACATAAGCATCTTTTAAAAAGGAAAAAACAAACCTCAAACAAGACAG
Source organism: Mesitornis unicolor (assembly GCF_000695765.1). Classification (NCBI taxonomy): domain Eukaryota; kingdom Metazoa; phylum Chordata; class Aves; order Mesitornithiformes; family Mesitornithidae; genus Mesitornis; species Mesitornis unicolor. The sequence goes on from NW_010195266.1 coordinate 1,145, forward strand.
AACAAAACAAAAGCAAAAAAGCAAGGAAAACATATCATAGCAACCAAGGAAACTATTTCATCTGAAAGATTTAAGGCAGTCCCTTACAACGCTGTTAGGCTGCTGAAAGACCAAACCAAAATCCCAGTGTGCAGTGGGCTTCCAAATTCTTTGAAGTAATTTTTCACATCTTCTTCAGAGTTGCTCTTTGTGGTTAATTTGGCATCTGATTCCAAAAGGATCACACCATGTTAATAATTAAAAAAATAATGAAAAGAGGTGGTCTTAACTTTGATTACTTATGCATTTTCTTCACCAAGGGATAACTAAGGTAGTGTGTATCAGCAGCACAGAGTGTATTTGGTTGCATTTGGGCAAGGGGAAGGGAGGACATTCTCCCATGCGTTTTTGTCCCCAGTTATCTGATACAGTGAAAGTAGATCTCCCATTACCAAGTCCCAAAAATGCTTTTTCATGCTGGTGAATGAGGAGCATGAAGTTGTGTGGGCTGTACTCAGCCAGTCTCTTCCTCCTCAGTCGGTTGATCTGCGCTGGCTTTACCCCATTTAATGGCCTTGGACAACAGCCAGAGATGGTTTTTCCACTGGGTGGTTTATCAATGCACGCGTTGCTCTCCATCAGCTAGATTTTGGAAAGTAATTATCAGCAAACAATCAGGCTGATCTCTCCATACTCCCTGTTGCATATAACACTTAATGTAAATCTCTCTTAAGATTTACAGCCCTTTAAAACTACCTGAAAGGACAAGGGGTAATGGCCTCCAGTTGTACCAGGGGAGGTTTAGGTTGGACATTAGGAGGAATATTTACACTGAAAGGGTTGTCAAGCACTGGAACAGGCTGCCCAGGGAGGTGGTTGAGTCACCATAGCTGGAAGTGTTTAAAAGATGAGTAGATGTCGTGCTTAGGAACATGGTCTAGTGACAGACTTAGGGCTGGTTCGATGGTTGGACTCGATGATCTTAAAGGTCTTTTCCAACCAAAACCATTCTATTCTATAACATACAGAGAGTCACAACTCACATCCCAGACATGGCAGATAAAGGACATAACCATCATCAGCACACCAGTTCAGTAGTCACTGCAGTGGCAAATTGGAGTGTGACATGAAGATTATTCAAATGAAGCTGCAGGACAGCTCAGAAGTTGAAATCGTGCTGTAATTATGGATTTTTGGAAGCAGAACCTACGGAGTGTCAGTTGAGACAAACAGATTAGCAATCATGGGAAAGCAACAAAAGAAGTTAAATGATTTCAGGTGTACAGGATCCGAATTTTAAATTGCCTTTTACAAACAACAACTTGGTACTATACTTGCAGTTTAGGTCAGCATATAATGGACAGTAAAAGACTAAGGGCATTTTCTATAGGTCTCACTGCTCTTTGGATGTGGGTCACAGAGAGGAGAGCTGACTGCTAGAATCACAAGACAAGGAAAGTAAGGAACACAGTGGAAAATACACATCACAAGAAAATTGTTTTCATAAAATAAATTATGTTTCCAAACCTTGTAAAAATCTAGTCTAGAGGAAATTTTTAATAACCATTTGAAATGAAAAGCCACACATGTTCTATATTTAAAGATTTAGGCATTAATTTTTAATTAAAATTCTTATTCTTAAAATATAGTTGTTTAGGTTTTTTTACATTTTCCTTCCTTACCATTACTTCACATTAACACCTCTCGGTCATTAACATGCTAATGACATATGTTGAACTTGTACTTACATTCTGGCACAGAATACCAGTTCCATCACTGGGAAGCATTTTAACTGGAATTTCACCCTTCGATTTTAGCTTCCTTATTTTAACCTCTCTAGCTTCACAGAGCTACACAGCAGTCAGCACTGCTTGGCACTGGCCTCACTTTATTCCTCTGGAGTTCTGTCCTGCCACTGACTTCAGTCAGCAAACAGCTGGGTGGACATCCCAGGCTCTGAAACCCCCGAAAATGAGCCTTGTGTGGGAAAGTAGCACTGAGGAGCCTGCAGATCTTGCATGGGGAATGAACACCAGTGACACTTCTATATGAAGTTCACTTCTGGGTAGCACTCATGGGACACGGATGTCTGTGCTGGACTTCTGCAGGGGAGGAGGTGTGTTCCTTGCCTCCTCCAAGTCCTCTTCCCTGAAAAAGAAGAAATTAGAGAAATGAGCTTCAAATAGGAGCAACAACAAAAAAATGCCAGAGAGAGAATACCTGGAATTACTACTGCCTTTGTGTGAATCTTTCCACGTTTGAGGTTGCGAAAGGAGATAAGACACGAGAAGAGACTAAAAATTCTTTAGGGTTAGCAGATGGGGATAGGAGTGAGTATTTAAGTAACATTTAATACCAAGCATTTTTACTTTTTTCACAGTTGAAGTGTCAATAAAATACAAACTTGAGGAAAAGGCTAGGGTGATGAGAAGGACAAGTTTTCTTGAGATCCAAGAATGAGTTTCTGCATGGCCAGAGCTGCAGGGACCCACAGCTCCAGTGAGGATAACTGCCAGCCTGGACCCATTGCAAAAAGGGTCTAGAAATTGGCTTTAAATTGTACCATTTAGATGGCAATAGTATTTCCATAGGCCCTGTATACAGTAACAATTCCAGCATTAGGAATGAATGCTGAATAGGATACTCATGCTTTGATTGGCCTCCTTCTGATGTGTCAGGTTTAAAATTTTAAAAAAGGGAATGATAGAGAAAATTAATTCTGCAGAATTATGCTGACAACATATAAGCTTTCCCACTTAAGCAGGAAAAAATCCAACAATACAATAAATTAAAAGAAAAAAAAAAGAAAAAAGAAAGAAAAAAGAAAAAAAAAGAATAAAGGAAAAAAAAAAAGAAAAAAAGGAGGTTCCCAAACTAAGACTCCTTAGAAGCATGTGATTTTTCTGAAAAGTACCAACAACCCCTAGCTGAAATTCAGGCTCTCTTACTGTATCTGAGGTCACCATTCAAAGGTCATTGAAAAATTGCGTTTGAAAAATCTCAGCATAACTGTGCTTGACACATTTAATCTTGCCAGTCAGGTCACAGGCCAGAACCAGAAATATTTTCCCCTTTAACTGACAGCTAAAAAGGACAAAAAGGCTTTCTGTAGGACATCCTTTGGATCTCTCCTGAAAGAAAAGACAGCCTCTTTGCTTAAAAAGGGTATTCCTCCACAAGCAATTTTCCACAGACCTTCTCTTTCCCATCAAATATATTTATGATTTTCTTAGTATTTACAGTGAGAATTCAGAAAAGGCACATCTTTCATTTGCATAACAATAAAAATTAAGATTGTGACTCTTAATCTCTCTCTCTTTTCTTTTTCTTTTTTTTAAAGTCATGCAACCACAATATTATCTTCACTGGGGAATTCCTCACCAGTGGTGAGTTCCTCTAACAAATTAGGCACTTGATCTGCATCAGAGCTTTGGGAATGTCGGCACTTCTCTCATCAAAATTAGTAATAGCAGCACACTAAAATGTTACAACATACATTTCTATTTGCGGGAAGAAAATCTTTCCTTTACAATGGCTCTAGTTATATTATTATTCATTTCAAAGATGTCCTGGACAGATGCATGGGGAAGGAGTGCCTGGGGTGAATTACAACAGTCCTACCTGTAAATAGCCTGACTGGCTTCAGAGATTGTTGTTTAGCTGTGGCTAGTGTATTCTTCACTGTATTTGAAAAGTTGTGTTCCAAGTTGGTTTTGTGGGGTTTTTTGTTAGGTTTTTGTGTGTTTGTTTGTTTGTTTTGGGGGGGTTGGTGGTTTTTGTTTGTTTTTCCAGAAACATGTCTGTAGCATTTAAAAGAGCAATAAGCAAACAGCATGGATTGGAGATATATCAGCCTGTGCATCCAGCTTCCAGCAAAACTTTCTTTGGCCCTTCCTTAGATTCCGTTTCTGATCTGTATCACCTCACTATAGACATGACAATAAATACTCCACTTATCCAGAAACTGTCTCTGGAAGGAGATTTTTCTAAACTACTTGAATCGTTAGATGAAAAGACACTTTGGATGCTAACAGTTGCTATAACAGTCACTATAGGAACCAAACACTGTAACTATTGAAGGCTTCCTAGTCCTTGGCATGTGAGACAGTGATTTTTCTCACAGTGTGGGGGAAAAAAAAAGACTTCAGCTAATAATATTATGCTAGTCTTATTTTAGAAGCATCTTTTTGCATCCTTTATCAGTGGCAGCCTTGGTAAAAATTAAAGTCATCCAAAGTAAATTTTAACACCTTCCCCCTTCAAAAAATTATTGAGAAATATTCACACATTGCTACTCTTCTCCCTGTTGTATCTCAGAAACGGCACATAGCAAGATGAGAAATCTAACCACATTGTGATTATATCTTCTAATTGTATCTCTTAAAAACAGTGCTTTTAGAAAGAAAACCTTAGGTAATTCTTAATCATCAATGAATTAATGACTATTACATATCAATTAAATTAAACAAAAAAATCCGCACAAGTCTTCAGACTAATACATCTTGTATAATCAATACTGAAGGCATTGCTCTGTAGAGAGAGGTCATGGACTTCATATACTTCTCTGTATTCCCATAACACCTGTAAAACGGAAATAAAATAAAATCTATCATACTAAGGAAAATGAGAAACAGGGTCAGTGAGCAGACTGAAGGCTCAGACCCCTTGGTACTGTACTAGAATAAAAATTTTCAGAGGATGGGGCAAGGCTTTTCAGACAAGGCATGAGTAGAAGAACCTTGTGGTGAGTATTTTTCAATGTGCACTGATTTAGAATGATTTCACTGAAAAGATATTTTAAGCCATGCTTTATATTACACGAGTTGCCAAAATATTGCTTAACATGTAGAGTTTACATGACACATTTCCACATGCTTTGAGATAGAATTCAAAACCTTAATCCAAAAGAGCAGTGCTGCCATTTTCTGGGCTCCAAAATTAGCCTGCAGATGCCAGAAGGTGAGTAAGATGGGATCATGCAACAGCATGAACCAACAATACCCCCCTCTGTTGATATCATCTTTTGCAACATTAATTACTTTGAAAAACTCCCCTGTACAACGAATTTGGAAAAGGTAAATGACAAGAGAGAGGGAGAAGTTGCCTATGCTCATATGGAAACGTATCACAATGCACATGAACAGAATCTGCTTTCCATATTGATTATAATCTTCATAAATAACGAACACATTTAACTTACTTAGATACACTATGAAAATGGTTTTAGAAATAAGCAAGAAGCAGCACAGAATCATAGAATATTAGGAGTTGGAAGGGACTCTGGACATCATCCAGTCCAACCCCCCTGCCAGAGCAGGATCACCTAGAGTAGGTCACACAGGAACACGTTGTAGAGAGAGAGAAAAAGTCACAGAGTCCCAGGCACATTCACCAGGTAGCTGCAA
>NW_010195267.1:0-319 GCF_000695765.1 Mesitornis unicolor
GGCCAGGGAGTTGCTGGTGAAGCTGCGCCCTGGAGGGGGAGCCCTACAACAGCAAAACCCTCAGCAAGGTCAAGAGGAGCGTGGGGAAACCGCAGGTACGGGGGGGTCTGGGGGGGCCGGGGAGGGGTTTAGAGGGTTCCTAGGAGGTTCATTATGGGGTCCTGGGGGGAGTTGGCGCGTCCTGTGGGTCTTTAAGGGAATCTCTGAGGATTCTTGGGGGTCTCAGTGAATTTGGGGGGAGGGTCTCAGGGGTTTTGGCGGCGATCCTGGAGGTGGTCAGAGTGGTTCAAAGAGGTTCTTGGGGGGCTCAGCAGTATTG
>NW_010195267.1:366-1775 GCF_000695765.1 Mesitornis unicolor
GGTCTCAGTGATTTGGGGGGGGTGGTCTCAGGGTTTTAGGGCTGTCCTGGAGGATCCAGAGGTTTGGGGTCTCCTGGTGGTCTCAGTGATTTGGGAGTGGGTCTCAGGGGTTTTGGAGGTGTTCCTGAGGGGGGTCTGATCCATGTCCCCTCCCCAGGAGTTCAAGGTAGAGGTGGAGAAGCTGTTCCTGTACACCCTGTACCACTCGCTGCACCACTACAAGTACCACACCTTCCTGTGCTGCAAGGACGAGGTGCGACCCCAAATGTCCCCATGTCACCCCCATGTCCCCCCCATGTCCCCTCTGTTATCCCCTCTGTGTTCCCCCATGTCCCCGACCCCCGGCCACCCCAATGCCCTCCCTTGTCCCCTGCATGTCCCCATGTTCCCCAATATTCTCCTCTCACCCTCATCTCCCCCTGTGTTCCGCAATGTCCCCCACTTTTGTACCCTCCGTGTCTCCCAATGTCTCCTTGTCACCCCCAATGTCCCCCCTTGTTCCCGTGTCCTGTCATGTCCTCCAATGTCCCCACATGTCCCCATATCCCTCCCGTGTCCAAATGTCCCCCATGTCCCCCCATATTCCCCAAGGTTGACCTGTCAACCCCGTGTCCCCAGCCCCACAACTCCCAAGATGGCCATGATGGTACCTCGCTGTCCCCACGCTACTTCCTGGTCACCATTGCCCCATGGTGACCATCCCCTTCATGCTGGTGGATGTCATGGTGACCACCACATTGACCATCTCCACCCCCTCCCGCTCCCCTTTCACCTTATTTTGGTGTCCATCCCCTCCCCCTGTGTCCCCTGTGGTGATGATACCCCTGGTTGTCCGCCGTGGTGACAGTGTCCCCGCAGACAACGGACATGGAGGGGCAGGACGAGGACCTGGGGCAGGAGGAGGTGGTGCAGCAGTGCATGCGCAACCAGGCCTGACTCGAGCGCCTCTTCGACTCCTTCAGCAACCTCCTGGCCCAGGCTCAGACCACCTGCTCCTGACATCCCCCAAAATGGGGACACTCCCTTAGGTAGGGACAGACCCTCTGAAATGGGGACAACATCCTGGGATGGGGACATCCTACTGGGATGGGAACAAATGAGACAATTTTGGGGATCCTCCACCAAGATCCCCCTAGGACCCCTCCAGGACCGCCCAAATGGGTGCAGCCCCTTGGGGACAGAGACAGCCCCCAAAATAGGGATAGATCCCCCGAAATGGGGACAGACCCCCTAAAATGGGGACAACATTCTGGGTTGGGAATGGACCCTGGGATGGGGACAAATGGGACAGTTTGTTGGGGACCCACCCAAGGACCCCTGGGGACAAGGCCACCCCTCCCAAAATGGGGACAGACTCCCCCCAGGATGTGTCCCCCCATGTTGCCTTTAGAGGCGTAGCGACCTGGTTC
>NW_010195268.1:0-8608 GCF_000695765.1 Mesitornis unicolor
CTGACTTTGCTTGATACTCCCTGTAAAAGGTCATCAGAGCATCCCTCATTGAAAGCTTTTTAAAAAGATAACCCGAAACTGTTTTTTTATTATATATATATATTTAATTTCTAATTTGTCATTAGCTTCTATTTCTAACTCAGTATAAGATTTCTGTGGTCACTTCCATGCTTTAGTTTTTTCCAAATTTTGATTATTGCCAAATTTTGATTACTGTGATGGTAAGCGAAAGAGAGAACTGCATAACTGCCTGGATAATAGCCCCATAAGGGACTAATAAAACCTTTTGTCAGATCTTCCATCCCTGGTGCAGCCTCTCTGGGTGCTTGGGATCAGAAGAGTGGATGACAGCAGCAGGGCAGCTCTGGCCTCCCCAAACTGAGGGAAAATCCTCCAGGTAGATGTTGCTTTATGGCAGCACATACTGTTGGGGGAGGTCAGTGAAGATGGTGCTTGTCTTTTTTTTTATATATATATATCAAGGTAGCTTACTACCAGTACACACAGAACTGATGTGACTAGCAAATGGTATTTTGTGTGTATCTAAAGCTCCCGCTTGAGAGACGTACACAAACACTGTCCATACACCTGCTTGGGTAACTAGGAAGCCTAGGAAAGAGTCATGTCATATTTCTCCTGGTTTGAAACCTGAGCTGCTCTTATTCTGTAAGCGTGGCTGTGTGACAATGGAGATACTACTAGTTTAGCAAGGAGAGGGTGAATAGCAACCCAAGCAGGAGCATGGGAACTTCCCGAGTTACCAGGGCCTGTAGTCAGGCCTGCCCTCATGTCTCTGCTGTTACTCTGGGCTAGATCAATCAGAGGTAGAACAATTATCCTTTCTCTGCTCCCATTTAATTGTCCTCATCCCTAAAGGTGTGGTCCAGGTGACACAAAAGACCCCTTCTGAACTCTCTGGAGGCCTGTGGCAGCTTGCCTTCCTTCACTGAAAGCAGAAATTAAGAGACCGTAGATTTCTGTCATACCTTCTAAATGCAAGCAAACACAAGATGTGGCTTAAAGAATGAGAAGGCAAATTGAAGCTTAAAAAATGCTGAATAAATTGAGGAACTTGGAGCTTGTTTCATATCATGACTCTGCATGGGTTTTTTTCATGCCATAATACCTCTAACATGCAGCTGGCAACAGTGAAAACTGAATGGTTCTTCAACTTGTGTTTTGTTGTGTTTGGGGTTTGGTTTTATTTGTATAAAATCTATAATACCTCTAGCTGCTTTTGTTGCTTTGCTATCCAGGCTGCTTTTTTGCCCTTTTTTTTTTTCTTAAGGCAGCGGAGTCTGTGCTCTGTGGGAGATTTGCTAACACTGAGCTAACACAAGGAGGTGATAGTTGCCCGTATCACTTTGAGATGTGGTGTTTCTTTTCTCCGTTCCCTAGAGAAGTTTCTGGTAATGATGTCCACAGTAAACAGTGCAGTATTTGAACTAATGTTTGCTTCACCTCTTTCTTCCCTTTGCAGCCAGGGGGCAAAAATACAAAACCACCTCAGGATGTCTGTAATCCCGCGAGGGACAGCAACGCTTCGTAAAGCAAAGAAAATCACTGTAAAAACGTGTCTCGATAACCCCTTTGTTTTGGAATGGAAAACTATAGATGGAGAAGATATGCATTTCATACTGCAGACCTTAGAAGAAAGGATCAAACATACTGGTCTTAAAAAGATCGAGACTGCAAGAAAGAAAAAACGTTCCCTTTCAAAAAAACAAATGGAAAGAAAGCGTGATGCTAGCACCAATGAACTCGCCAAGGAGGAGGAAACAGAAGGCCATCAGCAAAAACCAGGATGGACTGATATAAGTATCCGAAGGCAGCTTGCTATTGGAGTTAATGAAGTTACAAAAGCACTGGAAAAAAATGAACTTCTTCTCTTGCTGGTGTGCAAGTCTGCAAAACCTGCCATGATCACGTCGCATCTCATCCAGCTGAGCGCAAATCGAGCCACGCCAGCAGGACAGGTTCCCCGTCTCAGTGAAACAGTTGCACCGCTTCTTGGCTTAACGTCCATTTTAGCACTAGGCTTTAAAAAGCAGTCAGACAAATTTACTGAAGCAATAGAAGCAATAATTCCAAAGATCCCAGCGTTGGAGGTGCCCTGGTTTCAGTTCAGAGCTGAAGAATCTGTTGCGCATTCAGATTCCTCAGAAGTTCACGAACCCGAGCAGCTCGCAGAGGGGCCCGGGGACGAGCTCACAAGCCAGAAGCGGAAGCGCACGGAGAGCAGTCAGCTCGATCTTGCCCATGTAATTCTGCAGCCTCTGAAAATCAAGAAACTTGTTCCAAATCCAAATAAGATAAAGAAACCTCCTCGCAGAAAGAAAAAAGCTTTTTGAGCATAACTGATTTTAGTTTGATTCTTCATGTTAAACTGATTTTTTTAATGCAGTATAGGGTACAGCTCTAACGGAAGTATTTTGTTAGGCTTTAGAGTGTAAAGCACTTTAATACAAGGCGAACTGTATACTGCATTCAGCTAAGGTACTTTCTGCTGTAATAAAAAGTACACTGCTCAAACTTGAGTGAGTCTTTACCAGGGGGCTAAATATTTCATTTGCGGTTGGCGGTGAGAGAGTTAAAATTGGTAACGTATATGCCAAAAGAATTTAAGACATAAGTAGTATACCTTTGGAATTAATGCAAAGCGTTAAATGAACTGTGTGTATTTTTACAGATGAACATGCTTCAAGCAAACCAAACTTGAGTTAAGGATAATTATTCAAACAAATCAATACCAAAAGTCAAAAGTTTATTTAAACAAAGGTCCATGCTGGTATAACTCTTAAAGCTGGTTCAATGCTTGTTTCAAGTAAACAGCTGTAACAGTACACGCGCTTCCCTTTTGAACTTCCATAGTCTGCTCTGCTGAACAGTAAACCTTGTTTGGTCAAGAGTGGATGCAGGCTTGGGTTCCATTTGATACCTGGTGTCTGACACGCTGAAGGAAAAGCTTTATTTTCAAATACAGAACAAAACCAAATTACTACTGCTACATTTTGGAAAAAACGACTCCTATATGCAAACTGTTAACACACATCCCATGAGAAAATGTAAAGTAACCTCATCTCAATTTCATTTCTAAATGGAGTTTAAAATTATTTCCCAGGAAACTGAGATAAGCCGTATGCTGTTGTAGATAGAGTAGATGACAGCTATAACCACTACAAGACTGAAAACATAGCACGTAACTTTTGAGTTTCCTTTAGTTTTACTGAAGATGATGAGACAGTTTCCTAATGAGACAGTTGTGAGTGGGAAGGAAAGGGAGTAGTGCTGCCATTCAGAAAATCGGAATCAACAGCCTAGGAATCTATTTTAAGTTAAAGTCAGTATTGTACTGTAGAAGAAAGCGTAAAATACCTTAACCGAGTTATTGTTCCTAAAAGATGGAATTTACATGCTGCAGTTTCCAGAGATTTGCTAATCCAGATTTACAGTGCCATCAGATAGCTAATCTGTATTTTGGATTTATTTAGAAGTGACTTCAGTTCATGATACCAACTACGACGGGAGGTGGTAGCAATCATTCTGTAGTCATGCTGCTCCCTGACATTTTAACAAAACTAAGGCATTTAATGCCATTTTTTTTGCCCTCCCTGGCAGAAGGTGGCAGAAAGGTGTGAAGGGTTTTTCTGCCTTGCTGCATAGTCCTTCACGTCCTTTGTTTTGGCTTTTTGGATGCATGAAACTTTGAAGGCATGCTAGCACTACTGTATTTAATTCCCATGGTGGCTAACTAACATTTAAATCTTGGAGTTTAAACAGAGCATGAGGCTTGGCTTTGGTAAAGAACATATGCACAGCAGTCACCTTTCAAGCACGCTGCTGCCTGCCCAGGTCTATAGCTCTCTTCAGGGATTTGTGTCCCTGCCACAGATAGGAAATTACTCTGGGAAAGAAATTAAAGCTGTTTCATAAGACTGGTGGGAAAGGTGGTGGACTGAGCCTTACATTTGCCAGTCTTTGTGAAGCCACCTATTAGGTTTTGAGGAGTCTTACCTGGTAGCTGTTCATAGCCAGGCTAATGCACAGACAGGTTCAACTTTGGGAAGAGAAGAGCCTCTCCAGTGGCACCCACACAGGTGATAAACTTTCCTTAAGTACCTGCTTCAGCAGCGAGAGTGAAGTTGCCATGATTTCCACCTCCTGAGTAACTCCTATTGCGTGGGTGCAGGCTGGGACACCAAGACTCACAGTCCTCTTGACTGCGATACTTCAGCGAAGCACTTGAGGTGAAGAGCACTCAGCAGGGCCAAAAGAGCCCATGTTGGATTGCACAGCTGGTAGGCAACACACAAGTTCATGGACAAGCTTTCCAGGAACTGCCCCAACATGGGCTCGGATGCCCACTTCCCCCATGCTCTCTGGCCCTGTAAGTTTTCTCTCTCAGCTACAGAGCTGCACAGCTTCTTCAGGAACACAGCTCTTCCCTCCTTCCCCTCAAATAACATGCAGCACGAGCCGCAAAATGAGACAGAAGATTACCTTTCGGATTCAGAAGCAAAGGGCACTGTTTTCCCAGAAGCCAGCACAGGAGCAGCTAGACTCCTTCCTTCATGTGCAATTACTCCAAGACTAAGACAGAAAGCCAGGCTGCAGGAAACCCTGGTGCAAGTCTGTCTTCTACCTGGACATATTTGGTCCTATCATGGCCTCAACACTTCTCCAAACAATAGCACTGGTGAGGATTTGCCATACGATTTCGGAGAAGACAGGAGAAAACACCTGCCTACAGGTCTTCCACTGCCTTTTTCTGAGGGGAGGGAAGGCAGAGAACATGAGCATAACTTTCACCTGGCCTTCAAGACCACCCACCCATTTGGATTAGGGAGACCCTAATCAACCCTTGGTGAAGCTCCTCCTCATCCCAGCAGGCTCCAATGCAAATACCCAACCAGGAAGGCACCTTCCTGTCTTTTGGAAGTTAAGAACTTAAGTCCTCACTGGAGTTGAGATTAAATCCTTGTTACCTCGGATAATCACTGCTATTAATTACATTTTCAGGCACTTAGTTCTGCTCACACATGGAGTCCCAGCTCCCTCTGCACCATCTGGAATGACCGCTACCAGCTTACAGGTATCAGAGTGGCCAAAGCTGTGAAGCCTGGCTCCACCAGTAGATATCTGAAAGATCTCCTCTGAAGCCCTTTTAAATTCATGAGGTCCCAAACTGGTGCACACCCAGGGGTCAGAGAAACCACGTTCAATTCCTTCCTTTGTTTGAAGGAGGTTGAATGCTTTAATCAGAGAGCTGTATAATGCAATAAGGGAAAGTATTTATCACTGTCTCTAGGGCAGAATCCTCTCCCTACAATTCAACAAGAAAAAGAAACCACAAATCATTCACATTTTGGAAAAGGACCAGGAAGAAAGAGAAACCCCACTGCTATAAGGAGGTGGGTAGGGCTAGCAGTTACGAAGAAAAGACAAATTTATCTTCATCTAAATTGATGTTTTCAGGTACAGAATTCAACTTTTCAGCAAAATCTGCTGTCAGAATTACAGGCATGTTTAAAAGGAAAGTTCAGATATTTGCATTTCATGAGATATTCAAGTCACATTCAAAAGATGCTCACAGCACAGAGGCTTCACTACCACAATTTGGCACTTTCAGCTAGAACAGTTTCTCACTGCAGATCTTCTCGGTGCTCACACTGCTGCAGAATCCACGAGATGAAAGAACCGCTATCTTGTCTAGCTATGATGCTACACTGGGACACATATAAAGTGCTTCAGAAGCCGCTCTGGTTGTCGAGCACTCATGAGGGAAATAAAACAGCTTCCCCCAACAACAAAGATCAGCCCTCCTACATTTTAGGAAGCGCAGTACACAGACTTCCAAGGACTGAGGGTAGAGCATTTTTCTACTGCTTACCAGCCACATATATAGCAAAACATCTTGTTCCAAAGTCAGGATAAAAACACTACCAGGAACAATTTATGAGTGCGTATTTACACAAGATACTATTCATTAGAATTACAGACTTCATAGGAAATCAAAGTAGACAAAGGAATATGTGCAATTTTGCAGAAGCGTTGAAAACATTCAAACTATAAATATCCTGATAGCACTACTAAAATTCTTAGTTTTACACACAGGCTGATGTTATTCTACTGAGGAAAAACTAAGGTTTTGTGCCACAACTGTAAATTAAGTACAGTAATGTATTATCATTCCGGCAACATAGATAACACCTGCACTGAACAGTGCAATACTGTTAAATCAATCCACTGATCTATTGAAGATCAAAGTACAAATCTGTATTTTTATTGATTTGGCAGCGTTGCTTATGGAGAACCAAATGCACTAGTTAAACCAGCACATTGTCATACTGCTCCAGTTACAAAAACACCCAGGACTTTCATAGAGCTACATACGTAATGTACTTCATGATTTTCCCCCAAATGATGATATCCACATGAAGTAAATAAGCAAAGATACTCAAGTTTGTATCCTTCATTCTGTTACACTGACAAACATACACCACCACTTAATAAATAGAAATGCAGCAGTTCATCCACATAATAGCAAATATTTTTGTACCCTAATCCACCACTGAAGTTCAGTTTGTACAAAACAGTCTTTTCTACAGAGTGGAAAAAAAATACCTTCTTCTCATCAAGGTGCAAGCTAAGCTTTGAAACTTAAATGAATGTGCTTTTTATTCTTTTCATGGACAATAAAAGTGTTTTAGGAACTTTCTGATCTATCTGAAAATGCATAAATTTGGTCACATATGGATGTCTTCATTGTTCAGGTTTAATGGACTATTTCAGTATCACTGACATTGTGCTTTTACTCCTCTTGAACAATACCATTCCAAGAGTTATGGAGATCAAATTAACTCAAACGATGACCTCAGAGTTCTAGAAATGTAAGTGTCCTCATTGTAATACAAGACCAACCTAAAGGAAGAAGAAAAAGATGGTATTTTAGTTCAAGTATGGCAGTAAATCTAAACATCATTAAGTTTTCTGCACCTCAGTTATGGATCTCAAATATGAGCAATTTTAAAAGTTATTTTAAAACTACTGCCCATTTTGGCCAGTGTAGATTAATGCACTGTTATACCTAACAGAATTCAGAAGCTCTTTTTGTCTCCCTTACCTTTTCAGATTCCATGCCAGGACACCTCCAGTTGTACAAATAATACTGCAAATTTCCATCGCCAATCCCAAACTTGAGTTTTTCCAGGAATGTTTTGTTTTCCATTAAGTCTAGTGCATTGAACACATCAAATCCTTTCTGGCAACAGCAAAACATTTTTAAATTTACCTTTAAAAAGTTTCAAATGACACAGTGGCATACAATATCCAAGTGATTAGGCTAATTAAGTGGAAAAAAAGACAAGGGAATAAATCCTGCCTTTTAATTAGGTACACACACAAAGAAGCTTTCCCAATAAAAAGTGAAGCGTAAGGCACAACTTTGCTTGAAGATGATCTCCAAAAGGGTAGGAATTTTAGAGCACTTTTCAGGGATAAACGTCCAAAGTGTCCTTAAAGCATTATCCAGTATTTTATCCTTATAGAGATGCATTTTTTACAGTCACATACAGTGTTCTGACACATATGGCCTATTCCAGCTAAAGCTGCATAGGGAAACTATTTTAGCAATACTTTCCATTCTTCTAGTACTTAGTAAATATGGTCATCAGTGTGCTCTCGGATGTTTACACAGTTGAAGCCATTGCAAACACTTGATCTTTGTGCACTTGTCACCCCCTAGCATCATTCAAAGCAAAAAGAAAAAACAAGCATAGTGTTTTATATTTTAATATATATAATGTATATGTCTTATCGACTGCACTTTGTGCTGTGGACAGTTAAAGAAAACACAATGCAATGGCATGGATGAATTGCTGCCAGTTCTTACCTTGCCACCACTTCTAAGAATACTTTTGTGAAAGAAGCAGGAAAAAAACCACCCACAACTTACCAACTTAGCTATGATGAGTGCATCATTCATTAAGTCCAAGAGGGGGGTCTCTGTATGAATATTGTAAAAGGAATAGGCTGCTTTGAGGCTTTTATGAACTGGATGATGCATCACTGTTGAAGGTAATGTGTAGAAACTCAGGAAGTCTGTTAAAATACCATTTGAGCTCTAAAAAAAAAAGTAAAACATCAATTCATTAAGAAGTAACTGCTCAGTTACTGGTTAGGCTAACATGGCAGTTCTACAGAAAGTAAAAGATGCAGCATAGTTTTGCACACTGTATTAGGGTATAACAGGTAATCTTGGCTAAGATCTGAAGAAACTGAATTCTCGCCAAGGATGTATCTATACATCAAAGCAAGACTGAAGCCTCAAATGGTCACTTCAGAAAAGGAAACAAACAGATTTTTCTAGTTGTAAGGATCGGTCTGGCTCATAGTTTAAACAGGTTTTGGTGATGTCCAGTGCACCAGGAGACTCATGGGTGTTGCAGGAGCAACTCAGCCTTAGATTGCCTTGAGGCCCTGTTTCTGCAGAGATGACCTGTGGGGAGTTGTGTAGATAGCTCAGCCCTGAGTTGTCTGGTAAGCAGGAAACTAAACAGGGCAGCGTTGTATCATTCTAAGAACCGAAACCTGAGCTGAGCCTTGAAAT
>NW_010195269.1:0-798 GCF_000695765.1 Mesitornis unicolor
AGGGCAAGAGGGAGCCCAGAGCCTGCAGGGAGAGCCGGGTCTGTGGGCTCCTTCTCACCGTGCCTGTGTGAGCGGGGAGGTGGTGAGCGCTGCTGGGGAGGGTGGGGGTGTGAGGGTCAGGGGAAGCTGCTCAGCTGCGTGGGAGAGGGAGGATGGGGTGGGGAAGGAATGGTGTGGCTTTCTGACAGGACTCGAGTTTGTGTGGGGAAAAGGTACTCACTCTTGAAAACATTCAGTGAGATCATCTTCAGTGTGAAATACCCATAACCGTTGGAATAGTAAGCACAGAAGTAAGTGCCCAAGTCCTCTGCCTGCAGGTTGGTCATGGTGATGGACACGGTCTTATGAATGGCATCGTCCACTATTGTAACTTTCCCATTCTTGGCCGAGTTTGTGTTTGGGTGTGATGGTGAGTAGGTTGTCTCTACTAAGGGCTCACATTTTCCATGTCTCAAGCGGCACCAGGCTTTGGGATCGCTGTAGTAAGTCCGTTCTGTGTAAGGACACTGGATGGAGAGAGAGCTTCCTTCCAATCGGCTCTCCTCAGCGTCAGGTATTTGGGCTTGGAGACCTGTAAGTACCAGATGTGGTGAGGGAGAGGGGAGCTGGTGCAGGGCTGCCCAGAGCCTCCCCACAGGCACGGGCAAAGTCCGCCTCTGCCTTTCCTCCATGGCCACTTGTGGCTGGAGCAACCGAGATCCCTTTCCCCTGCTGAATTCTCCTGCTTGGCAATGGGGAGGTTGATTTCTGGTGGGCTCTGTTAAGATTTGAGCTCAAACCACAGCTGTGATTGAAACC
>NW_010195270.1:0-23074 GCF_000695765.1 Mesitornis unicolor
TCTGTGATTCTGTGATTCTGTGATAATCTTGTTATCCAGAAAGTGCAACCAGCTACAAGGAAGGCTAGTTTTTACCGTTGGAGTGAGCTGTGCCCATACTCTCTATCAACACTTGCTGTTCAGCTATGAAAAGATTTTATGGGCAAATTGAGTGGTCACATACACAAATATGACATTTGCAAACAAGTGTCTGATGAACGCACTGACATCCCGAACTCCTTAAGTGGAAATCCTAGTGGAATGCCAATTTCAGGCATGGTGCAGGTCCTGTCTTGTGTCAGGGAAAGCATCTGTCATGATGATGTCACGATTATAGGATCTAGTGAGACTCTTGAACTTAGTCCTCAATGTAATCTGCAGAATGTTGTTCAAGGTCCTGCAGACCACCAAGGCACTATGGACAACAGCTTAGTAGCCTATGGTGGAACCAACCAGCTACGAGTGGACAACCTGGCTGTTCTATTTTACTTTTTTTAACATCTGACCCTAACACCAAGGATTATGTATCCATAGCCAGTGACTAAAGCCTGTACCATACCTCCTTATTTCTAAGCACACTCACTGAATGGAAGCTAATCTGTTCATAACCCTCATGAGAGCCCATTAGCGTGACACTGGAAGAGTCATTTCTTTGGTTCTTTCTTGTTTTCATTCTTCTTGCCTGAAAGTCTACTTCCCACATAAGAAAGCACATAACAAAGACCATTAATAAAAATGAAAAAGCTTAACTAATATATTGGATTTTTTTTTTAGAGTTATGAAGTTCTTCATGAAGTGTAATACTTGCCAAAGAATACAGTTATAGGCATGAACATTTTGTTATATTTCCATTATAATTAATAAAACTGTCAGAAACATTGTCCAAAGAGCATTCAGTCTGACAAACTTGTAAAATCTGGAAAATGTAATGCAAGTGTGACACTTGTATGTAATTTATATAGCAATTTACAGGAGTATAAACCACACTTCAAGCTTTATTAGCTGTTTATAAATAAAAATAAAATAGAATAAGATAAAATAAAGTTCAAGAGAATTGATAATGTTTTTTGCCTATATCTTCAGTTTCAAATCACATTTACCTCCTTCCTTTGCTTTACACTGTACTGCTTAAGTGCTTTAAATGTTGCACATAAAAATTTAATGACAGCTTCCAGAAAATTAAGCACAAGTTTTGTCATTGTTTTGGTAATGAATTTTTCTGAATCTGTTGTGAGCTTAGCACTCAAAAGAAAGTTAAACAAAAAAAAGGTATTTATTCCAGTTTCCGATTTTCTTATCTGAGGTTTGCACCTGAAAGATCTGTGGCATCTAATCAGAGACTATCACAATAAACAGCTCAGCACAGAACAAAAATGGAGCACTTTTTTTTTTCTTCCTAAGACACTAAAATGTATTTAGTCTAATCACCAAGCTCTTCTCAGAGCCTTGATCGCTGCTTTGGGTGGCTTCAGGACCAGAATCTCAAATCTTGCTAACATTATGCGATGCAGCCTGATTTGTCACTCTTGGGAACACTGCAGTGATGCATCCAGGCTAACCACATTGAAAACTCAGCTATACTGTGCCATGCAGGTGCAATAGCTCATTCAGAAATAACTCAGCCCAATACCTCACTTTAAAGGGTAGATACATCCTTTGTGACAAAAGGGCAATAGTTTCTGATGACCATGCCTTTGCTTTTGGTGGTATCAGTTCAGCTCCATCTGAACACATGTCTGTAGACTGCCATCTCACACCCATTCTGTCTCGGTCATTGGTCTCATCAGAAAATTAAAAAAAAAACAACTTAAAAAAAATGGTGGGGGAAAAGACATTTAAAGTAATGCTTTTGGAGCAAGGTTAAAGAAAGTTGAAAGAACAAAGAGGAAGAAAGATATTCCCAGATATGTGAAGGAGGGTTTTGCCTTTCATTTTGAAACAAAGTTTTAAGCACTTTTCTTTGCCAGAACAGTCTTAGAAATATATAATAAATTAAGGGAACAAAAAAAAAAGCTAGCAATATTTCAGCTCAGTAAAGCCCTGAACCTCCTTTCTGTAATATGAGTAAAAGAACAGGCTGTGCTGCTTCCTTTCCCAGTCCTGATCCAAGGGGCAACTTTCTGAGAGACCCCAGGGCCTAGGAATAAGTTTTCATCAGAGTCGAACCAGCACAGCTCATTCCCTCTAGGAAAACTGAAGGTAACAACAGCTGTTCTCAGGCCTCTCTTCTCAAGGGGGCAAAAGGGCCAACACTACCACTTCTTCAAGATAGCGTCTCAGGACATTTCATGTCCAACAGTCACCTTGTGTTCCTCATCTGCAACACACTTTATCCCCACCTTCCCACATTGCTTAGATCCAACTCTTCCTTTCCTCCCCTTTATCCGCCCATGATATGTGTATGAGTTTGGGATCGAATTTTACACAGGTAACACTCTTGATACAGCCATATTTGGGTTTACAAGGTGTATCTTTGGGGACATGATTTAATTTCAGACAGTATTTTTTTCGTCACAACTGTGAAGAAAAATCAAACACATACGTATGATGAAGAAATACATCTGATACCTTCATAAAGCTAATTCTGACTTAGAATATTTATAGCAAAATAGTGCAGGATTTTATATGTGCTGTATAGTCTCATTTGTTAAAAAATATCTTTAATAAGTGACAAGCCCAAGTGAAAAATTTATATGATACTGGATAAACCACCCAAGTAGTTAAATTGATTCCTTTCTGTTTAATTTTGCTATTTGTTTTTCTATTTGAGCTGCCAATTTTCTAACATATTCGAGAAGTAGGAAAGTCTTTTTGATTGATAACAAGCTCAGATTTTTGTGTCAGATCAGTAGAGATGCTTTTTCAAGGTAAGAATTCTGTATGTTGCTCTTACATTCTTAGACAATTATTCTACAAATATTATTTAAATGCTCTTTTTTTAGCAGCTTTGACAAGAACACCAAAACAGTTCACATCACCCTTGACCCACAGGGTGTACATCATCTTGTCAACATATAAACAAACACATGATGGGCTGAATTTTAATAGATTCTGTAAATATCAAGATCCAATTCATCAAAAGGTTTGCCAGAGTGACAGCTGTGGGGGTTGTAGTGTATAGTTGCATGTCCATTCAGTATTGTTGCAATATTGTTGTGCAAGAAAATTCAGAGCTACTCTGTCTCTTTCTTCCATACTTTTATTTCTTTGGAGCTGTGGGTTAAGCTGCAGTCTGTATATGCCACTTCATGTATAAGGGAAATACGCAGTCTTCTGGGCAGAAGTCACATGGCCAGCTTTTATAATAATCCCTCCCCACTCTCCCCATCTTTATCAGACAATTCCTCTGATGTGCTGCACTCTGTCAGAAAAGGAGGTTGAGAGGAATTTATAAGCACAGAAACTCTTACTTGGGAGAATTAGCAGAGCTCAGTTTTGATAATGTTTACACACAGTAACTTTTCTTGGTTGGCTTCATAGCTTCATGAAAGCTTCATGAAAGGGACTGTTCGACCATCTATTCTGGACTATACTTCATAGGCCATTAGCTTCCATCCAGGAAAAGGCACAGAAAAAAAGGGAGAGGTCCAGTACGCTATGAGTACCTGATGTCCCCATAATGGCAGGGAATTGCTAAGGCAAGAAATGCCCAGATGAATCAGCAAGCCAGGACGGCCACGTCTGAAACTGCAAAGATCACAACAAGTGTGCCAGGTCAGTGGCAGTCAGCCCAGGGTACAAATATGTTAGTCATGAAATTAAAGACTAAGACCCCAAACCACTGTCCTTGATCCAATCCCTCTGGCAATTCTCTGGCCCCACAAAAAAGCAAAAAGAAAGCAGAATCTACCCAAACAGCTGAGGAAAGAAATTCCCACCAAGTGCCATACTACAAATGAGACCATTATGCTAAGTGTTACAAGGAAGATGCAAGCAGTCTTGCTCTCCTCATTTATGACCTAGAAGGTAAAGCAAAGTGCTTGGAGGCAAAGGCTCAGATCATCCAACCCAAAGATGCAGAACTCAACACCTAATGACCTTTTAAAGAGTCAAAGTAAGGTACCTGCGTCTTTTAGTAAGTTATTCTCATGTTTAGCTAATGCAAAACATAATTACCTTCTTCCTTTGAGATGCACTTCAGCTTCTAGCAGCAGTACTTTGTCTATCCCATCTCATTCATTGAATAGAAAAGCCCATCTGCCAGGGTTTTTTTCTTCCATATATAAGTGTCCATACAAAAAAGACAAATCAGCTCTAACCTCTTCTATAATGAATACAATTTATTAAGCTCCATTAAGAACTCCATTCTAAGGCTTTTGTTCCAGAAGCTCACCTTCACAGCCACCTTGTACTCTCCTCTCTTTTCCCACACTTGCGGTCTCAAGATATAAGGTAACTCTTTAAAGATACTTCATTTTACTATTCATTTTACATGATTTATAGATACTGTAACCCTTCTGCTGGAGAGTTAAATGTCATAATGCTCATGGTCAACTCAGACACAAATTCCTATACTCACGCACAAAGCAAAAGGCTCTCTCCTCATTCCCTGGTGCCTTTCCAGACTCCTTCAGAATGGAAAGTTTAAGAGACTGATGTATGAATTTAAAATATTTGCCCTCCTTGAAACTCCTACCATTTTTATTTTGCTGGAGTGGGGAGTAATATTGGAGTCTTTTTATTCACTAGCAAGTACAATCACTATGAAACATAGAATGAAAAAGTCTAAAAAATTCTGCAATCTGACATTGGGACAAAGCTCAGGAGTCCTGATCTTGGAAGCCACTTCATGCTTTCTGTAGGCCCCTCAACACCACCAACAAAATTGGAGAGAGTAAATGAAAGCTCAGAATCATGCAGTGACGTGAGCTTACAGCACCCAAACTTCCATTTACACTACTTGTAGCTGTCATGCACACAAGAGAAGAATAGCCTTACCCAATTGATCATAGTAAGGCACAGCAATTGATTTTTTGTAGTTGCTTAAATGGTGAAGTTTACTAGGAGTTTTCGAGTTGCTGATACAAAAATATTTAGCTTTTAACCAAGTGATTTGTGAGCAATTTTAGCAAAGTAAGTACTGACTTGGCTTGTGTGCATGGACAAAACTTTCATATTATAATGCACATAATGTAAGACCTTCTCTGGTATTCGCAGTTACACCATTTTCTCATGATTGAGTTGGAGCCACTAAGAAGCTCTGTATTACTGCTAGGATAAATTAACTGCAACTAAAGTTGAGGCCTATCTTATCTTTAATTTTCAGAAAATCCAGTAAGGTGTTGGTCAAATAGTCACAAAAACTTTCCCCAGCAGGCACAGGTCAAAGTTGTGTCAGAAGTCACAGGGTACCAGCACACTCTAATCATGACAAAAACTGGGCACAATCTGATTTCAGCCCATAAGATAATTAACCTTGCTGGGACTCGTTCCCTTGGGCATGGCACCATGCTAACAGACGTACTCCCAGGTGGCTTCCAGTCCACAGGAGGCTTCTGTCTGGTCAACTCAGATCACAGACTTAGCATGCTTGTGTCCCACTGTGCCTGCCCACAGTCCACCCTTCGTGTGGTACCACAGTTTCTAGTGCAATGCTAATAACACACTAAAAGATCTCTAAGAAAAGCTTTACATGCTAAAGAATAGTCACAAAGCTATCTTTTGTAGTACTCACAGGTTTAAACTAGACAAAATATCTAAATTCATCAACAAGACAGTGGGAAAAATCCAGAGCAGTAAAACTTGAGAACATGAGGGAGATAATTTTTAATTCTGAACACTTAATGTTTTGTCTGTGACTTTTTGTGGAATATCTACAACTCATCATCAGACAGCACTAGCTTAAAAACTGAATAATAGATAGAACAGGACTGTAATGTTCATGAGACAAGTCTAGCTTGGTTTGTGAGAAAGTAGTAAAATTATCTATAAACTTTGAGAACAAAGAGAAAGAATGACAGTAGTCTTCTATCAGAGTCATAGTCTGAGAGAGCCCTAGCTCTTTCTCCAGACTCACTGGCACTACATTGCCCTGCTGTCCTATTCTCCATCTTCTTCAAACACATTGTTTTGGCAGGCTGCATCCATCTGTTGCCCCAGTTTTCTCTGTGATCCAAAGGCCCACTTTTTCAGCCCTCATAGATACATGAATTTGCTGAGGAAAAGTGGAAGATATGACATCTAGCTCTCTGATTTTTATGGTGAGATCTTCAAAGAGTATGAAGGAGAGAGAAATTCAGTCAGGCTTACAGTCTGTGGCAATCTGATCCTTGGACACTTCATTTAATAGTCTTTCTTACAGAGAAATTTCTCAACATTACTTCTTTTACAGATTTACCAGGTACGTTAGTATCATGTTGCAATGACTGAATGTAGCATTATTTAAATAAAGAAATAGTATTAACTATCAAAATATTAATGTACATCCAGACCAGCTTTGCCTGTGAAGGATTAAACTTTTTTTTCCACAGTTAAAGTGGGATGACAGCAGAACTAGAAATGGATGGTTTCAGCAGCAGATGTACTGCTAGTTCCCCAGATAAATTAAATCACCTTCCACACAGAAAAAAAATGCCAGATTGTTCGCCCTTTTTGTAGAAAGCACTGAGACAAATACACACCTTTTCAGAAATCACAAAAAGCTTTTTTAACATAAGAATTTTACTCATAGATTAAAAAAATAAAATAAATAAGAAATTAACACAAAATTAAAAACCATTAAAAAGAAAAAAACCCAAATATAAGAAAAGATAAAAAGTAGTGAAACAAACACCATGGTGGTCCGTACCTTCACTAGATTGGCTCTAATAATAAATTATTGGCAAGACATAGAAGTGCCTTGACTTAACTATCTTTATGTCTTTTATCCCTTAAAACAGATGATCTGAAAGTCAAATGTGACAGAGAGAGGAGTATTTTTCCTGAACAATCTACCAAACAGTGGCTAGGTGAAGAACAGGAGCAGTGCACTACTCAGCTTCAGAGAGAGGAGAAGGCCTTGTGCAAACTTCATCAGTAGCTATATCTGTTCTTTCAAATTGTGATTGATAGAGTCTTGAGGGGCATTGCTAGCTGTTTCTGATCATAAATACAGCCATTGTGACATGAAGGCCATAGAGAAGGAACAAATAGCGTAAAATATAGTATGTGGACCTGTGAGATTTCAGAAAAGATAAGTAAAAATACGCTAGAAATACAAACTCAGAATGAAGGATTAAGCAGATTAAGACCATACAAAGTCCATAAAGTGATTCAACATGACAGTTGCTATATCCTTAAAAAAAGAAACTATCTTATTTGGCTTGGCTGTAAACAGTGAAATAGTAGACAAATTAGCCTTTCAAAAGCAGAGGAAAAATCTGTTTCAAACAATGAAGGAAAACTTCTGTAACACTATTGCCTCTGGGACATGGCACTTTTGGGTAATTAGGGCATAAAAATTAACATTGTATTAAATAAACAAAACACCACAAAGGTTAAGAAAGGAGACAGACAAATGCAGTCTTTGGAGGAAAGGGAGACTACAGACCTCAACCTGACCCTCAGCCATCTTTTCTGGAGAATGGCAGATCCCAAGGTCAAATAGCTACTCAGCCAGAGTCAGTGTCTAAGCCCACCCAGGTTCAGATATATAGCCTGCTCTAATGTATGTTCCACCATGTGGTGGGCTACAGACACCCCTGAGCCCAGGCCACGGAGTTTTTGCTGGAGAACTCTCACTACTGGAAATTCACTAAATCCCTATACTGGGAATGCAATAGGTGCCATTATGGACAAACAAGCAAGCAAGTTTATATTCCTAAAAAGATACCTCTTATTCCAACTTGAATGTGATCCTGGTTTGATCAGAAAAGAAAGAAAAAGAAATTCAGGTGACACAACGCTGATATGAAGATTTGAACATCAATATGGTACTCATTTTTTCCTAAATAGCTTCATGACTAGTGTGTTGTCTAAGGAAATGTCAAAGTTTGTCTTCACTTTAGTTATCTTCTGATAAAATTGTATCAGAAATTGAGCTTCCTAAACTCCTTACTTGACTTTTAAAAGTGCTGACAGATTTACAGCAAATTAAACTCTACTGTGTTGGTCCCTGAGCCATCAAAGAGGTTCAGTCGAGTGAAAAGTTTTGGTCCCAACACAGAAGCAAGACCCCAAGTTTCTCAGGAAGCTCCTCTCACCAGTGAAATGCTAGAGCCAGAGTACGGTACTTAGCAATATGCAGGTTTGGGAGCATGGAAAAGAGACCACTGCTGAAAACATAGCTGAAGTCTTAGCTTTGTACACTTTGTCAACTGGCCCAAAGGGTTACAGCAGCTTTGAGTGAAATTTGTAGGTCTGTGTAACTTTTTCTGCATTTCTGTTAGCACTTTTCTGTGTGAAAAACCGTCTTGTTAAAAATCAAACCTTTTTTTCAGGAACTTATTAGTTTTGCTTAAGTATTCTGATTATATTTTGAAATTAGTCAAAAAGTAATGTATTTATTTTGATGACATGTTCATTTTTCTTCCTGAACTTTCAAAATGCATGACATCTAGAGGCACCTAACTAATATATATATCAGTTTTCCTGCTCTAAAATGAAGAATGGCACTATGTTGTGGATAGGAATATTTATTTTTTTTAAAGTTGGTTTTTTTTCCGCATTAAATGTAAAATTCTGCTCAGAAAGGCAACCCATTTTTTTATAGGTGGACAAATGTCACTTTGCTACCATAGCTCTCACTGAAATCTTGTGGGTCTCAGTAAAACATATTAACACAAATGCAGGGAAATATCTGTAGCTCAGCAAAACTTCACATCTCCAATTTGAAGAGAAGTTGTGCTTTATTAGCAACTGATCTTACAAATAAAAATATATATACCCAAGTCCTTCTCATTTTTCTCTAAGTAATTATGCGTCTCTCTAACTTCCTTCTGCTGGAGCAATGGAAATAGGGACAGAATTTAAGCCAACTTAAAATAGAAATAGAATAGAATATACAAAATAGAACGATTTTAAAAATTATTCTTACTTCAGTGGTAAACTTTTAGTTTGTAAAATGGTTGTCTAAAAATAGTATAAGTTACCAATCCGTACGGCTATAAATGTTTTTTTAACAGATTGATAAAAACTAATCCCTGCTTTCCACAGTGAATGCTGACATGGCATCAGGCAAAAAGTACATATAAACAATTTTTTTAAAAATATTGACCTTTACACAACTGGAAAATTTGCCTAGGTAAAAGCCCTAGATTTGCTTACTTCATTTGCTTTATGTGTGACACTTTACTTAATGTAGGATTTTTTTTTTCTGGTTTAGGACTATAACAAGCAGTGACCCTTTACTCTATTTCCAAATTCAGGTCTCTCTTACAGGTGAACAACATGAAGAATAGAGCTTTCATATGGCCTCCATTTCAGTAGAAATTTGTCATATTCTTGATAAAACCACTTTTCTCTACTTTGTAGTTCCACAGATGAAATCAAAACACCTCAAGAAATGCCCTGGGGTTACTAAATTTGCTTGCTTATACACCAGTAGGTCTCTACACAGAAAGTACCAGGTTGAATTACTGTTAAAATACAGAATTGTTTATGTATAGCTTGCTAAATCCATGCAACAAATACACAATATAGTACAAAAAAAATAAATTTATGAGTTACAGATTTTTTATCAAAAAAAATTTTTCTTTGATGCTAATATTTATCTAACTAAATACAATGCACTACTACACAGTCACTGGCAGAGCAAGCCTCCCTTTCTTCACAGTAAAATATTATTCTTAGTTCAAATGACTTCATTTACAAGGGTATCTTTACGTTAACTGCATGTTACTGTTGTTGTATAGACAGTGGCAGACAATATTCAAGTGTTTCTGCAGTTCTGAAAGAATGGTTGGCCTATCTTGGAAAAAAATTATTTAAGAATTGTGATAAAAGTGACACTGTGTTATTCAGTCATGCCTGAAGACCTTATTAAATCAAAGCTTCTAGTGACATCAATGGCTATCTTGTCTCAGCAAGGACTGATTAAGAACTGCAGGATATTAGTCCTGGAAGCTCACTATCTGCGTGAGGCTTAACACAAATTAGCTTGTTGCCAGCTATGACTGGACCTCATCTACAGTTTGCAAAAAGAATTTCCTGTAATCACCTGCATTTTGAGGTTTCGCATTTATAGGTTTTTACCATGCATATTGCTTATTTTCACTCAAGTAGAAAGCACTGTGGTTTTGTGGTTGGTGGCTAGCATTTTGTGGCTTTATTGTATTTGTTTTAATACAGGAAAACTTCTAGAGAGTATTTGCTTTGTGACATAATGTCTTTATTGTTTCTTGCAGAAATAATTGATCCAAATCAAGTTACTGTACACTACATCTATAGGTTAATTAGAACTTAAAGATGAAACAAACAAAACACATCATTGACTTTTAAATCTTCAATCAAATAAATATTTACAGCTGCAGTTTGCCAAAATTATTTACCTTCCAATAATGGATCACAAAGAGCACATGCACTACAGACTCAAGTGAATGCTTTGGCCATCAGCAAACAGAAGAAAGAATAAGTGTTCCAGCTACCATTACAGTCTATAAATAGCTGATGTGGTTCTCCTTTAAAGATGTGTGATCTTCTACATCAGTAGACTTTTTCAATGTATCATTGACCTTGAGATGGAGAATAACCTCATAGTAGAGTAGCTTTTCTTTTAGGGAACAATGAGTATAGATATTAGAGGATGTGCCTGTTGTCAATGATCATTGCTGAAACCTGCCTATACCACACTGGGACAATCAATTTAGTAAATTATTGCAATAATCAAGGAAATTGCCTAATTTATAAATCCTGGCATACAGCATTTTAATGGATTCTTACATTTTAATGCTGATGCTTTCAAAGCCAAATGAATTGTTGTCCAAACTGTCACTACACAAAATGATAAAAACATTCAGTCTTGTGGGTAACTACATCTCATGGATATTCAGACCACTAGGTGCATAATCACTCATTAGTGAATTCTGTGATAGTTTCCAGTTACAAGCCCACAGCAAAAAGCCACAGTTTTCTTATGACAAAGCCTACTCTGGAACTGAGGGATAAAAATAGCTGAGTATTACTGAATCAATAAATCAAAAAATTTCCTAGCCTTCCTTGTCCAGGTAAGATAGCACACCATTTTACCTTTTTTTTTCTTCTTCTTCTTTTTTCTTTTTTTTCCCATACATAAAAAAGAACAATCTTATTTCTAGAACTAAGAAGCATGTCCAACAACCTTTTGACCACGATTCAAATCAGTATGGGTACCATTCATGTGGAAGGAGAAGAAATGCAGGACTTGGTGTTGCTGGTGCTGGTGGGTAATTCCACTTAATTCACCCTCCAACTCGCTCCCCAAACTTAAGCTAGTTCTGCAGATGTAGTTATACATGGATTGCTCTACTGAGTTAAACCTTAAGCAATTGATTTCAGCCAATAGTGGGCTGCCAGTACTTTACTTACTGCTCAATCTCACTAACCTGACATTTATGGTGTACTGATTGGCCTCTGTCAGTGGTGGTGGTTATAAATTCACTTTGAAAAGCTTTGTGTTAACAGCCTTCAACCAGGCTCTGAGACGAGTACGAGCAGGCAAGCTGACAATTGCTCGACCTCTTGCCCTTATTACAGTGAGTAAATCAGGCTTTGAGCCATTAGGCTGAAGCCCAAGACCTACACTAAAAGGACTGACATGACTAAAGGTCAACCTCTGTCACACACGTGTAACAATTTGGATAATGGAATTCTGTAACTTATCAGAAAAAGGTGCAAATGCATGGAAGGGTAGTATACCCTGGGCTGAATTTTCCAGGTTTTATGTTAAGCAGTTACCTAAAAGTCTGCATTTTAAAGTCTATGCATGTTCAATGCCATGAAATCTGAGGGACCGAAACACATAAAGCAGTGATTGTGACAATTCTGCAAAATACTGAGCATCATCGCCACCCTCAAAAGTGTGTAATGCAGTTTCTTCACCTTATCAAATGTATAGAAATTATATATTATTATATAGTTGTCAAGGACAGAAATAAGCTTATATATTTATTTGTGTTCCATTTCAGTAATTTTGCATATTACATAATAAAATCTCCAGGATAAGATTATGTGCTATGGAAACAATACCTGCATGATATGTCAATTAAGAATTTTTTTTTTTTCTGGGAATACTGTGTGTCCACACACATGTATGTTCCATGTACTCCACAGAATTTTTGTTTGCAGTAGCACTGTTGAGATTCTGGGGCTGCATCCAGTTCCTCACCAAAGTTTATTCCAAACTGCACTTCGTTAAATAGGTAGAGAATCAGTCTCAGTGCAAAATTAGATTTATTTTGTAGCTTAGCCTTATTTATCTGCTCACGCATACAATAGATACCTTGTGCACATGGAATAAACATACCAAAGACATGGAAATACATGAAGGTAAGGCCTGAAATAGTCTTATAAAAACCACAGGGTTTCTAAAAAGAAGCACCAAAGTTTAGTTTAGCTTTTCTTAGAATAAGAATTATCAAACACGAAGTAGATTTCTGGGATTAAACTAACTTTTTATTGAACCTAAGTAAGGAATCTATAACTTACAAAAGTTATCTGGGAAAACATGAAGTGATCCAGAAATACTAATGTTAGCAAGCTGCTTTATGGCAGCTTAGCACAGTTTTCTTCTAAGGTACATAAATTAAAGGGACTGTGGCACTGAATGTGCTCTTGCTGAACTTTCATCTTAACAAGCTACTGAACACAGTATTAGGGATATTCACACTAGGCTGTATGTAAGCTTAAAATACATGTAAATATTATTGTGCTTTTTAATAGAAAATTCTATCCCCCAGTGCTTTGCTGTAACAGTGAATTTAGTCCAAAACTAGAGCCTTGAAAATCTGAATACAAATCTATCAGCATAACTGGAATAAGTGCTTCATTTGAAAGGTAAGGATTCTCTCTGCATATTAATTTGTACGGAAATGTACAGTACCGCCATATGGACTCTGGCCAGCATGCATCCCAGCAAAACGCCTGTTCTTGGTCCAGGTGACATTAAAGGCAATCTTTTCTTTGACCTCAGTTGGGGTACAAAAAGGCCAACAAGTACCCAAATGGCACTTTATTAAAATGTCACGCACAGTTCCTAGTAGTGCCAGTTAATCCTGTCTATTTAAGGGTAAAATCAGTAACACAGGTTTAGTATTTTGAAATTACTAATGAACTGTCTGCTATATGTATATTTTGCTCATCTGTGTAAAAAAAAAAACTAACATATGAAAAAGCATTTCTTCCAGAAAAGCAAAACTTAAATTAAATCAAGTTAAAATATAGTGAAATATTATATTTGACATTCTTTGACATTCCTTCCAAGGAAAGGAAAAACAAAAAACAAAACAAAACACCCCACCAAACTCTTTGACCTCTGACAAAAAATTCAAGAAATACAGCAAACTCTTTATCAGGCAAATGAAGAAATGGAAACTGTAAGATTCTAGCCTTTGATATGCCTGTCAGTATATGTTTTTCATGTAAACTGCAGTTGCAGGAGAAAAGACCATTTTCAACTTAGTTGTTTCCAGAATTCACGTTTTAAAGTTTGAAGCCTGAAAATCTTTGACTGCTAAAATGTACAAGCCTTTTAAACTTTTGTATTTTATTCTAATAGAATTTAAGTTTATATTGCATACATTCCTTAAGTCTACTCTTATTAAATTTTGATGTTAAACAGAAAGGGGAAACCATGCGCAGCTAGATTAATTTATCTCCAGGGAGTAAGGACACATTAATAATTTAGATAATGTTTTCATATATGTTGGAATCAACTGTGCCTTTTCACTTCTATACTAGAAAACACATTAGGGGAAAATAATCTCATTCTCATCAGTAAGACCTAATTGCTGAGAAAGTCTGTTTTCTTTGTAATAACAAAAGGATTGTTCTCATTACTTCAACATGAAAAAAAAAATAAATAAAAAGGCAAAAAAAGATCAGAAATATTATCAAGCAGTGCTAGAATAAATGTCTGTATTACCAAAGAGAGTGTTTACTTAATACACCCAGTCCTGTTTTTGTTTTAAACAAATCAGAGTTTATTGTATTTTTATAAAATACAAGGAAACTCTGGATTGGATAGGAGTTCACCAAAGGGGAAAAAAAAGAACTGCAACTAAAAATGACTAATATTTTTGGCTTTCCAAAGTTAACTTTCTGTAAATTATAGAAATTATCTTGGCTGATTGCAAGAGAACTCTATAATTTCCGATGAATATCCATAGGTGTCAAGGCCTGTTGTGAGGTAATGGAATGGTATGTAATTTACTCTGAATCGCTGTACATTATGCTGTATGGATTACATACAAAGCAAACACTGAGTGCATGATGGGAACACTTGTGCAGACAGTCTGAAGCATATTTCCATAACGTTGAACTATACATCAAATGCAGTGCTTCTGATGTTTCCCACAACAAAGAGAATAAAGAAGCCACCAAATCAGTAACTATGATTAAAAGTCTTTGCAATAGCCCAACTATTTATCTGGTGTACACTGAAAACAAAGAAATGTAAACTAAAACAAATATATATCAAATTTACTTTGCAGTGCTGAGAGAATACTACTATTTATGGTACTACAAAAGAGAAGTTCCCTCTATAAGAACCATCAGGACCTAATGCTGAAAAACTGATCTGTGAACATACTTATATTTGCAACTGTCTTAAAAAGATCAGTGGAAGAGAACTGACTACAGCCACAACTTTTTAAAGGCATAATGATGAGGCATGCCTTTAACATTTGCAGTGACTTAATCCACACTCCTATAACATATAGACTAAAAGAACACAGACTATTCAGAGACATACTTTCAATTGCTTTTCTTTTCACAGTTTAGCTTTGTAAAATCACACACACTTTCTGATTACTTTCTTTTGCTATACTTTATTAAACATTAGTTCTCTGATAGATAAAATATACCAAATTGAAAGTCAAAACAAATGAGAAACAGCCAAAACTTCTAGCTAGAGCTTAGAGTATGCAATTCTTTGCTAACAATTTTTGCCATTGACGGAAATAATCAAGACTGTGAGCTGCCCACGATACCACCCAAAAAATCCCCAAATTTAATTATTATTTTTAAGATAATCCACTTAAAATACACACTTATTTTGCTAGCCAACAGGAAATCTAAGAACAGAAGAGCGCACCCACACAAAAACTCAGCTGACATTCATAGATGGCCTGAATCTGGCACACACATCAGTGCTGTTTCTTATATTTACTTAACATCTTTTTCTTCCTTGCTTTTGGCATTCCCCCCAACAACCTTCCTGCTTTCATTGCTTTAAAACAGTTTTAAGTTCATATGAAAAAATACTTGCCTGCTTAGAAAAGATATTATCAATGTTTGCAACTTAACTTGCATAAAACTCATTCATAATTTTAAAAAAAGTAATTTATAATGCAAGTATTTAAGGATAATGTAATATTCTGCAACTACATGTATTTTAGCTGAATTTAATTGGTTTATATAATTTATTGATTTGACGAGCTTATTTTACTATTTTATATTCTGTTCATGGTCTAAACCACAAAACTCTTAACAATGAAAATAAAGCCTCCAACATCACTGTAAAATGTTCTATAAAAATATTTTATTAATAACATATCCTAAAATGCTCTTGTTATAATCACTGGTCTTTGGTAAGACCAGATTTAAGTCCAATTTATTAATATTTGCTGTACAAGAGAAATTCCATTCCCATTGAAGGCAGCAACAAAACTCCCAACAATTGCAAGACAGCCAGTTTTACAGAGTACATTGAGGTGTGTTCTGGGGCTGACATTTTACTCTTTAATCTGAAAATTTCCCTCTTGCCACAAATTTCCCGGGTAAATACTTTTAGACAAAGACCTTTATGTGTATTTTCTATTTGTTTGAATATAAGAAATGCATAGGAGTGCCTACTCATAGAAAGATGTCACACTATTAGTTAGTGTAGTATGCAGAAATAGAATGTAATGATTAAGATACCTAATCATCAGTTCCAAAGAGCTGACCACCTAAATATTCACAGGTTTTCTATGAACAAGTGCTATACACAACATGCTGGCTCCACAAATACAAATGTCTTTTAAAAATCCATTCACTTTTACTGAATAAGTACTGAAGACAGTAAATACACTTTGCATCTTCATGGGCTCCTTGTTGAGTTTCTAACCAGCAAGCACACCCCCTTACATTCTGTAGTTTTTGATTTGGTCTAGGTCAGTAAGCATCACCTGCAGATCTACGGGCACATTTCTACTGATGCTCCATAGCAGCTAGTCTTGAGGTAAGCAGAAGCTGCAGCTACAGAGGACTAAGCAGCACTAAAAAATGACATCTTACGGCATGAAGCAAAGAAGAAATGAATGGGAATAGACTAGGTAGACAGTAGGCTGTTTCTGTAAAGAACTGCTGACACACACAGGGATTATACATCTTCCCTATTAATTATCAGATCTGTGCATAAAGTGCACATATACTGTCTTTTTTTTTCTCTAAATTGAGTTACCACAAGATGCTGTTGTTAGCATCTGCATACATACTGTAACTAAGCACAGAACTCCAGTCCTGCACTGGAGCACATGTACATGGTCACAAACAGTAACAGCCGTGGACATCCCAGTACAGCAAAAGGAATACAGTAGCGCGTTTATTATCTGTTCTGCCAAACTACAGTCAGTGTTCATCACAAAATAAACCAAACTACCACAGCCTGAGTGTTTTCATATCAATTATCACTGTTACCCTTTCTAAGATGGTGACAAATACTAAAAAAGAACATCTTCAGAGAGCTGAAGGTGGCTTTCACACAAAAGCACTGAAAGCACTATTAGGGGAACGATGGTCAGTGCAGGAACAGAGTTGAACTAAGTTGTGAACAAGCACTAATACCTTCACTGTGCAAAGAGCAGCTCTGTAGAATAGGCTCC
The DNA here is from genome assembly GCF_000695765.1 of Mesitornis unicolor. Lineage (NCBI taxonomy): Eukaryota > Metazoa > Chordata > Aves > Mesitornithiformes > Mesitornithidae > Mesitornis > Mesitornis unicolor. Next base: position 16,956 of record NW_010195270.1, read on the forward strand.
TGCACTTGTTTCAGCAGCTTTCTTGGACTGTCTGTAGGCCACAGCGATGGTGTAATACACCATCTCAACTCACATGTGCTACTCTAACCCACGTGTGCCACACCTAGACTAAGGTGGTACAGCTGGTACTATGACCTGAGAGCTCCATCAGCTCTTGCTACTCAAGCCAAAATGCAAAGAGCACAGCATGCTGTAACCTTCATCCTTCTCTGGCGATGTCATTCCACATCACAGCAACAATCTGCTCTTCCTATGCAAACCAATTGGAGCTCTGAGGTGTCCACTGCTTTCTGGCTTCCTCTAGTGCAGTAAGGCTTTTGCTTGCACTGGCTACATTTTCAATCTGCTAAGTCAGCTTACTTAAATTGTGTTGGTTTTTTTTTCACGGCTAGTGAATGGTGCTAGTACTGCAAACGACTACACTCACTGTCTACTTCAAAACAATCAAATTTGGCAAGGATGGAAAGATGGCCACTTACTTCCCAGAGATGCTGGGTGTTCCTGATGACTCCTGCGTGAACCTTCTCTGGCAAAAGCAGGACTCCCTGGAAAGGCCCAATCCAGGTGCCTTGCTGGATCCGCTGTGCTGCACAGATGCCATAGGCGAGGCCAGGCACCGTGCTGGTGCACAGGCACACTTCCCTGGGCAGGTCCCTGAGCCACTCTGGGATCTCCGGTGGAGGGGCTGCTGCAGCAGCACTGCTGGTGCCCACCAGACGACGCAGGGAGTGGAGGGGCCCGTGCATGGGGCACTCACCATTGCGGTTATCAGCACACATGTCACATCCTGTGGGGCAGAGGGAAAGACACTATCAGAACAGTGCTGCTGACCAGCACATAGTCACTGCCATGGGCAAGATCATGCAGATTCCTCTGCTTTTCTGGCCATTTCATGGCACTCACATGCACCATGCCCTTCTGCATGTTGCTTAGGATGGTTTTCCTAATTGCACCAAAGCCCCCAATAAGAAATTCCAAAGACTAAACAGAAACCTTGCAGATATTTTGCAAGTCTGGTGTGTTCACAGACCTGCCAAGACTCATTTATTTTAGCACAGTTTTTTAGGATTCATTTTATGATTAATATAAAAAGGCCATTTAAGCCATCCCAGTGTGTTTTGGTGAGACATTTTAAAACATAGTTGTTTATACAAGTCCCCTTCCCCATCATTTCGCTTACCATGGTGCAACCCAAGGCTTTAATTGAAACCAGATTTGATTTCATCCTTATTTTAAATGAACATTCACTCTACTTTTTTACATTAACTTCTGTGTGCATGCCTGTCTGTTTAAAAAATCAAATAAGTAAAACAGAACCTCATGAAGGATGAATTGGAGCATGCAAGGACATTTATGTTCTTATAGCTGAATTTAATCTTTAAATTGAAATTGTGTAGCAAATATTACTGATTACTAGCACATGTTTGAAATTTTTTATTGAATGGGAATGCAGGTTCTTTGTCTGTCACAGGTAGCTGAGGCTAAGAACAAAAACAGCATGTCTAATTTTTTGAGCTGCTCTCATGAAAAAGACCAGCTTGTAAAAATATTAATTTACCTAACTGCTCTTAATAGTGGATGATGTTTCTCCATTTTGGGAAGATCTTACTGTGATTTTTCTTTTTTGAGCAAAGAAAATATTGGTTAAATGTTTCCACTGCACACTATTGCACGTGCCACGAATGTATAACTTCCAGGAAAACATTTCATGCTCATGAAATCCATTTTTCTGGAGGTATGCTGAGTTAACAGTAAATCTTTTGAAATAGGCTACCATTTTCTGTGCATTTCACTTTTGTAGCACAGTAGAGGTTTTCATATAAATTTATTTCAGAAATTCAAAGAAAAAACAATAACTATGTTATAGTAGTCGTGTAGCAAGTCCTAGATCCTTCCCTTAACAATTTTATACAACCTACACCCATTTTTATTAAAATAAAGCACTGTGTTCACTACAGAAGCTAGAGCTTCATGGTCTAAGCCACAGATTTAGATTTGCTAAATTGCCTGTAACCACAGTTTCAATTCTCAGGGGGACTGACTCAGCTGTTTGTCTTTTCGAGATGAATATACTACGTATTATTGTAGGCTTCTTTCCTTCAGAGCCTTCAAAGGAAAACCTTCCTTTCTATCAGTAAAAACTGCTAAAGTACAATAAAAGTTGCATTTTCAAAACACAGCCTCTATTTGCATTCTCCAATTTCAGACATGTTCCTAAGCAGTATTTCTTGTCATCCTCTTTCTCATTGTGCCATACAAAAATTATGGAATCTGCAATATGAAAATATTTAAAAGTTACATATGGAAGTTAACTTCCCTCAAAATCAATACATCTTCAAGTCTGGCAGGAAACACATGTGTCCCTACTTGGCACTCGAGTTCTCTACCCGTAACATCCGTTATAGATCTCAGCAGAGAGTGAGCAAGAAAGCCCCAAGTTGCACACTGCTCTGACAGGTGCCCCTGCAGAAGAAGGCCCGCGCATGGAACCTGTCCCCACATCACTCCTTGGATGTCACACAGGTCAAGGACAGGAAGGCAGGATGGGAGCAGAGCCCTTGCAGGCACAGTAGCACACCTCAGCAGTCGCAGGACAAAGTTCCCTCGTGGGGACTATGCTAATATCAGTCAAAAAACAAAAACAAACAAAAAACCCAAACAAGCAAACAAAAAAAAACCCTATTGGCTGGAGGGTTAAAGCCTTTCCTTAACAGTATAATCCCTGCTGAAAAACAACTCTTTTGTTGGGTTAAGTCGCAACTGCAGAGGGGTTTTGGTCACTCAGCAATGCCAATTAGAGGTGACTGGAGGATAAGATTTCTGGGACACCAGGGAAAAGGTTTCTGGTGAGTCCTCAGAGAAGATTATTATGCCACAAATATTCCTACAGCCATTCCCAGGCATGATGAATAAAAGGCAGCAAGTACATGCCAGGGTTTTGTTGTTGTTGTTGTTTTCACAGCTAGTTTGGAAAGTGAGGTATTAGCACGAGAACTTTTATTTCCTCTTTGAAACCAGCCATCAAGAAACCCTGTGGTTTTGGCATATCCAAAGATCGCAGGGGCTGCACGGGACATTAGCATTGGAGATCATACAGGAAATAATCTCAAATGGGGGTGTAGAGGGAGGAAAAGAACAACCCCAAACAGGTTGACATGCGAGTAAATTTTAAACAGATCACAGAATCACAGAATCTTAGGAGTTGGAAGGGACCTCGAAAGATCATCCAGTCCAACCCTCCTGCCAGAGCAGGTTCACTTAAACTAGGTTGCAGAGGAATGCGTTCAGGCGGGCTTTGAATGTCTCCAAAGAAAGAGACTCCACAACCTCTCTGGGCAGCCTGGTCCAGAGCTCTGTAACTCTTACAGTAAAAAAGCTTTTCCTCATATTCAGATTGAACCTCCTGTGCTCCAGTATGCTCCTATTGCCCCTTGTTCTGTCATTGGCTGTCACTGAGAAGAGCCTGGGTCCTTCCTCCTGACACTCACCCTTAACAAATTTATAAACATGAATGAGGTCACCCCTCAGTCTCCTCTTCTCCAAACTAAAGAGACCCAGCTCCCTCAGCTGCTCCTCAGAAGGGAGATGCTCCACTCCCTCCATCATCTCTGTGGCTCTGCGCTGGACTCTTTCAAGCAATTCCCTGTCCTTCTTGACCTGAGGGGCCCAGAACTGAACAAAATACTCCAAATGTGGTCTCACCAGGGCAGAGTAGAGGGGAAAGAGATCTGACAGATCTGAAATCTTACCATGTAAGTTAGAAAGAAAACATCTGACAGGAAAACTGAAGGCTTAAGGAGAGGATATCTAACCATTATGTCAATTAGCACCCAGAGCCGGCACTTGAATTCAACCCGTTTGCACTGTTTGACCATTTTCTAGATGTACAATTCTACTCCCAACTACCTGATTATTAATGGCTTTCTTGGAGACACCGTGTCTCTGTAGCAACTTACATTAAATACACTAAGGCATCTTCATGAATACACTCAGGCAATTTCAGTGTCGATTTTCTGCACCCTGCCACCAGATCCGCACAACTTTTCATGCATGCAACTTCTAGTACCTGCCTAGGACAAGGTTTTCTTCAATTTGTCCTGGCAATATGTGTTCCTCAGTGTGAATAAAACATTTTATTTCTACCTTTTCAAGGAAAAGAAATTAAGAAACTGATGGGGCGTATAAATAAACCCTGTGTCACTATCATTTACCCTCACAGAAAGTCACACATAATGATATTTATTTTCCACTATCCAAAAACACTGGTAATGTCTTAATGCTTGGCAGTGGCAGTAACTGATCTCCTGCTATGTTCCTTTCCCTTTGTCCTGCCAAAGCTGAAAATTTGGAAAATGGGACATCTTCTGAAACTGTTTTGGTATATGGCTTGTTGATGAGAGGGAAACAGTCTGTCTCTAATACTAAGCAGTACTGAAATTCTTCTTAGTTGCATGCTTTATACATCTCTCTTTAGTTGTTATGCAATTGTACAAATATTTTTTTTAAATTCCTCATTAATGTTATAAGGAGTAGAAGCCCTGCTAGATATATTTTACCACGCCTTGAGTGAAAAGTTACCATGCATCTTTTCCATTTCTGTGTAATGATACATGGAAGGCTTCAATGCAAGCACACTTTTAATAATGTTATACCACTCACTTAAATACAATTACTGTAAGTGGTGTATTCTTCTGCCTCAGAAGACAAGGGAAGGAAGTCCTTAATATCAGATAGGGGAAAAAGGAGGGAACTTCAAGACTTGCACACTACTCTTGCCCTGCCTCAGAGAAAGGATCAACAACATCATCCTCATGGATACTGCAAAGCAGGATGTGATACAATGGACCAACTTGCTTAACAACACATTAAGAGAGAGAGTACTGTGGTCCACTAGTCTCCAAACTGGATGGCAACCATTAAGAGCCACGTGGGTGTGGGAAGTTCCCATAAAAGGGACTTGGCGGAACAAGTGAGAGCTTTCCAGAGGGCTGCCACACAGAGCAACAAGGAGAGATGTACTGTGCCCTTCCTCCTATTTTGGCCTCAGAGAGCAGCTATGTGAGTTCAGGCCTTCACCAAGGACTGCTGAAATTAATACTAGCTGTAATAGCATCAGTTAAGCCCCAAATCAAAACAATAAGCGAGAAATGTGAGAAAATAGAGGGATTTGCTGAAAATGGAAAAAGCAAGGAGGACTGCAGCCAGTGCAGTGACCTCTGATACAATCAGGAGATATAGAAGGTAAGGCCAGTGGGTATACTACATTGCAGGCCTAGGTACAGCCAAACTCTTTGGAAGGAGATCAGTTTATCACTTTACACCTTCATGCTTTATAGATGGGAGGATTAAGCCAAGAAAGAAGTAAGAAAAAAGATGAAACAATTTCCTAGTGGAGCTGTTTGGTACGGCTCTTTTGGGAAGAGTGCAATACGTTATCACTTATTTGCCTCCATAAGGATGAATACAGTGTAATTCCAGTGCTGTAACTCCATGGGAGTACACTTAAAAGTACTAAACTTAGGCAAAAGAGAAAGAACATATCATTGTCCTCAAAACACAGTTCTAAACACTCTCCAACCTAAATAACACTTATACTGCTTATTTTAAAGGAAAATTAAGGGGCAAAAGCTTTTGTACTGACAAAAAGGTAGACTGAAAGATAGACTGCGACATAGTGTTTCAACCAGCAAACCAGCTGTAACAATAAATGAAAGAAATACGTTTTTGTCTTGGCAATAATATGCTTCAAAGGTGCAGTTATACTGGATACCTGCAGTTTGCTGGTATTAGAGAAGGGTGGCCTCTGACCCTCTGCTTCATAATTCACCTCAAGCATGCAGGTATCCAGTGTAAGTGACCATCATTTCACATGGTATTACTCACTTTTGAGTATAAATCACTGTGGCTGGCCCTGCGTCGCTGGCTGGGCCCAAGTACCCAGCTAGGTGGGCTGGGTGAGAGTACTCTTTCGCTTCCTGAGGGCTGCTGCTCTCCTAGGCATCATGGATTCCTGATGCCTCAGTTTCCCCATCGACGAGCTGGCATCAATCTCTTCCTGCGAAATTAATCGCAGTTTCCCGCAGATTGCCTGACCTGAAGTAAGCTTTCGGGGGGTGGCC
>NW_010195271.1:0-14441 GCF_000695765.1 Mesitornis unicolor
GGGGCACCGTCCGGCCTGGGCACCGCTGGGGGCTCATATGCGGCCCCGTCGGGGCTTTGCAGCCCTCTCGCCGCCGGATGCAAGTGGCTGGGGAGGGGTTTTCTCCGTTTATTTGGAAAGTAGAGAAAAACTCTGCTGTCCGAAAGCAGGCGAAGGTAGAAAAACTCGGTAAGAACGGTATCTAGAGAGAGTGTGCGGTTTTGAGGCGCCAGGAGGGACAGGAATGCGGTGAGGAGTTCACATTGTTGCCGTCTTCATGTTCAACATATTATCTGTATTAATACATTGTTTACCTCTTTGAAGGGATAGTCCCAGGAGGGAAGATGGATCATAAATTTTATTTTATGGAAGTCTTTATAGTCTTAGCGAAATGATACCAAATTATTAACAATCCAAGGCACTTAAGGCTTTCTTCTTCCTTGCCCTCCCTCTTTTTTAGCCATCAGCCTTTAGACCTTCCATCCTATGAAACACCTTTTCAGGCTAAACTGAGACCAAAATGCCTGGTTTGTTTGATTGGGACTGATGCTTTCTAGCTGTTTATAGATGTTTTACAGGAAGCTCTCCTTCATATCTGCGGCATTGTTTCTGCCGTTCCTCACCTCTCCAGGCTGGCAAAACGCCTGAGGAAGTCGGGCCACTGCTGCTGCCGCTCAGACAAAGGCAAGGGTGGTGCCCAGGCCATGGGAGCTGGCAAGCAGCTGGGCAGGGTTCAGTAGCACGGCTGGACTGGCGGGCACTGTAGATCGGGACCTTGCTGCCTGAGCTGGAGATTCTGCAAAATCAGATCCGTTACCGGGAGACCTGTTGCCTGATAACTGTAATGTAGGCTTGCGGTTGGCCACAAGTCAGCGAAGCAGCAGTTAACTCTCTTCTTTGCAGCAAGCTGGGAGTTACGGTTTGGTTGGAAAATGATTTATCCATGTTTTGCCTAAAGGAGCAACGGGAAACTTGCAGATTCTTTGTGTAATACCTGAAGCCACACCACTGTCCGTTTTGGTGGGCTTGCACTGGCTCAGGATGCTGTTGGTTTTGCCTGAAGAAAAGAAGAAAATTATTTCTCTCCTCATCATCCTCAGTCTCAGCTAAAGCAGGGCAGGGTACAATGTACTAAGAGTGAGCTCCGTTTGGTGACTAAATACCTCATTGTTGGATAGAATATTAGAGAAAAATAAAACTGCCTTAGTTGGTTGCTGTCAGGAGAGAGAGGGGTGCTGCTGAGTTTTGCCTTTTTTGTGTGGTTGGTTTTTGGTTTGTGGTTTTTTTCACCTAACCTGGACAAAGCCACTCCCATGGCAGAAAGTCTAGTTGCTTGTTTGAGAGCATCAGATTAGGATCATTCACCTCTTATGACATGCAGAGATGGCACTGATGACTTCAGAACCTTAAGAAACTACCAAAAAGCAAAACCAGTCTAAAAGTAGTGTCTTCCCAACGTGTCTTCTTCCTTAGAAGTATCGAGAACTCTTAAGTTCTTCCTCTCTGTGTTTTTCCTGGAAGTCTCTCATGGTCATCTGTGCTCCCTCCCTGCCCACAGGCTCCATCTCTGTATCTTCATCCTGGGGTGCCTCGCAGAGGTCACAGTGGTTTTCCCTGTGTCTCTGCCTCTGACCCATTTCCAGGGATGTCCGGTCGTGGCAGATGGTAGCGCACCTGCAAGGTTGGGCTTGGCTTGGCAGGTGTTCAGAGCACACACCCAGCGCCGTGGGCCTGCCGGGCGGGCACGGCTCTCGAGGATTATTAGACTGGGAGGTTTCTCAGTCGTTTCTGAAAGGAGTGGACATCACATCTTCAAGAGATTTGAGTGAAAGAAGAGTTGACAGATAGATGAATCTTACTACATGAGTAGCAAAACTTATTTTTCCTCTGAACATCTTGTCAGATTGTACTTCCTTGATGTTTGGGCTGTTAGACTTCAGCTGATTATGATGAAATTCAGTCCAGAATACATGAGATCACTATTGTAATGTCAGAACCAGTAGCAATTACTTTTCAAAATTCATAGAAACAAGTTAAATAAAAAAAAAACCTAACATGATGCTTAGTTTTAGAATGAGCAAAGGTGAGAGAATCAAGGCAGCCTAGCTTCTATTGCCAGTAACATGTTGAAACATGGTAAAAATATTTACAAGCATCTGTGCATTGATTCAGCAACTCAATATTGCTCTTAAAAGGGAGGTTGGGGAGAGGTGGGGAACCAGCGCTATGGTGAGATATGAAGCAGGTGAGCAGTACATAAGATCTGGAGCTATATTGAACTAGAGTGGTGTACTATTTTGGACACGAGACTTAAAAATGAAGTGAATTCGCCCAGGAGAGACAAGAGGAAAGCTAATAATGCAATCTAAATTCAGGAAATCCTGTTTTATGATTCTTCAAGTGAGATTAAAGCATTGGAAACTGAGAAAAGAAAGCAGGTAAGGTACACATGAGAAGTTTTCAGATATGTGAAGGGTAATTGTGAAAATGGAATTGTGCGGTTTGATGAGAGCTTTATCAGTGTGGTAAGGAGGGAGATTTGGTTTGAGATTAAGACATCTCAGTATAGGTGTTTGAGTTTCTGTTATCGTAAATGGAGATGCAGTGGATGCAGAGTGCACCTAATTGGTTGGATCAAATTGTGCTTTCGAAGCAAATCTCCAGAGTGTGTGAATCTGATCCCTCCTGGGTGAAACTGTGTTGAGATGCATCCATTTGCTCATGGGTGTTTGGTCTGTGGGACCATGCTAATGCTAGTCTGAAATAACGACGACAGAACATGGGTTTCATGGTGTTGGGTTTTCAGCAGAAACTGCAAATCCTCTCATATTTGGCTTACAGAGTAGACATAGCTGCAGTCAGTGGAGTCCAGAGAGAAATAGCAGATGTAGGCTGGCTTTGGAGTGAATTGAACTGCTCTCTGATCTTGTTGGCTGTATTGGCTGTATTTCTGTTGAGTATAACAGAAGTTTAGGGGCTTAGCATTCATTTAGACATGTAAAATTGTGTGCCTTAATATGAAACTGAATCTCGTCCAAACAGCCATATGATCAACCTGCAAAGAGCTAAAAAAGCAGGATAATAAAATGAGGATGAAAATTAACAAAAATAACAAAAATTAACAAAGACTTTCCATCTGCAAGGTTAGCTTGGCACTGCCACTAGGTTAGCTGGTGAGGCTGTTGGGACCTCCATCACTCGTTTTTAAGAATAGGTTAAACAGTTGTCAGGAAGCTGTTAGGTGTAATTTCTCCTGCCCCAGGGCCAGGAGATGGGCTAGCAGAGATGATCCCTTCAGCCTGCATGGAAGATGTCCACTCACCCATCTTCGTTACCAAACTGACTCACAGGAGATGCGAGACCAAATTTCCCGACACACAGCATATATGAAAGACCACATTTCTAGGACTTAACTGTTTCATAGTGCAGCAAATGCAGACACATACCTTCTTGCTTACTCAGTCTTCATCTTTACATTAAAACCTAAGCTGTGTGTTCAGAATCTGTCCTTTAGTCACTTCCTGATTCTGCATGAACATGCGATGATCTTCAAGGTCTTTTCCAACCGAAACCATTCCATGGATTTGGGCAAGAGCAGCCTTGCACTCTCTATAGATAGCAGGCACTCCCTTCTTTCCCCGGCCCTCTCGCCTACTCCTGCTGCTTCCCTGTAGTATTTCATTCCATTTGTATTACTTCAGGCCTCGGATTTTCCACCTCGTTTTCTGTAACCATCCTGTTGTCTTCTGACAATGCCTTCTCAGCTCTGTGTCATCAGCAGGTGTCGTCAGTGGATGTCTGGGTTTTGTGCCAAATCACAGGCAGCGCTTTCCTGCTCTTAGTAAGCCATTCAATAGGAGGCAGCTCTAGGATATCTTATAAAAAGAGAAATTCAGAATTCAGCACCTGTTGGTTATGCGACTTTTGCCTTTTTCTGGAAGAAAATGTTATTGAAAAGTGCTTTTCCCCTTTTTAAAGTTTTTGGAACCTTTGAGAATTTTAAAATAAAATGTAGGACCCCCTTATATGTTTGTTCCATGTGTATTTAAGCATCTTGTAAATAAAATCACCATCTTAAACACATTTTGTAGGTACCTTAGAAGTCTCTTGTGAGATTACCTGTAGACTATAGATTGAAAAGTACAAGAGCAAAAAAGTATTTTTTACTGTCTTAGCAATAAAACAGAATGCTCTGAGACTGCGTTGCTACTAAGCAAATAAATTGATTTTTACTTTTAGTTACATTAATGAAAGACTTTCTGTTTAGAATGACTAATGGATTTTCTGCACTTTCTTGCTATGCATCTTTGTGAAGGACCTGCTTATTCTTGAATTTCACATGTGTTTCTTTATACTGTGGTTCTCAGTTTTCCAGTACAAGGAAACTTCTCACCTTGTGCCTCTTGTACAAGGAAACAGAAAAAGCAGAAACACTTTTCCATTTAATTAACCAGTTAGAACAAATAAGGATGTCCCTGATGGCATTTTGACAGCTATTCACCTTCCAAAAACAGTGCAGCTTCTGTTGGAAAACCTTGACTATAAACCAGAATTCTCCTTTTGCTCTTGCTGGTACAATCTCATTAATCATGAAAATAAATTTTAAAAAAGCCCATATGACTAATAAAACTAAGTAAGAATAAGAATATTAATGAAAACAGCTTGAACTAATGCGTAAGATCCTGTAGCCCTCACAATGCATATCCCTTAACTTAGTGCTTACTTATTTTTGTCTTCAAAATACATACATTGGGAAAACAGTTTTGTTCTGCAAGTTGAAACAGCACTACATTGCTCAACACCGACCACTGCGTTGCTGCATTGTGTGGGGAAAGCGATAACATCTTAAAAAAAAAAAATAAAAAGCTGTCATCAATGCAGTAGTCAAGGCTGAGTCAGAAGGATGAATAGGGAGAGCCCAGTCAACAGTCTAGAAACCAGTCAAAGAGAAGATAAAGAGATACTCCCTGACTCACTTCAGTAAAAAAAAAATTCACCTTTTCTGTGCCTGCTTTGCCTTAGGCATTAGTATTAAAAAAAATAAATCGCCTAAGATGAAAAATGTAGGTAGATGTCATAGTTCTGAGAGCACTAAAAGCATTGACTTCTCTGCCTGTACAAAAATCAAAAGCTCTATTTGTTGGTTTCCCATGCTGTAATAACCTACTTTTATCGTTGTTTCCCAATACCTACATTTTTGCACTGTTTGAGGGTTTTTGTTGCTTGCGGAGTCTTTGGTGCATGGAGAGCAGATGTAAACACAAGGCCTCTGATAATTTGGCTGATGACTTCAGTTCCTTCCATCTAGGATGGTGTTTACGGGCAGGCACAGCTGTGCTGGGCTATTGTAGTGCATGAAGAATTGGGCAATCTCAATACTGAACATTGGTGTGTAAGGTTTTGTGAAAGCAAGCGTGATTTGTGTGCTAGCATGCGCATCTCTGCTGTGCTTAAGTGCGAGATGCATGTACACCATTTATCCTCCCTGCAGGGTGCTAAGGAGAGAGCCGGTTCTGTCCTTGACACTTCAGCAGATGTTTTGATTGGTCCTTGCTTTTAAAGGTTATTTAACCTGTTTTGTTCTCTGATGTGGTTGGTAACCGACCACAGCCTGTATAATCCATGGTTTGCCCACAAGAGGGAGCTTCTCCAGGGCGCTGCTGGCAACCAACACTTCAGTCCGTGGCGAATTCCCATCATTTTGGAATACTAAAGTATTATTCAGTACTAAAAAAATGGCTGTTTAAAAATAACGATGAAGTCTGCATTTATTTATAAAAAAAAAGATTAATTGCTTATTACCTGTTTCCTATTGGGAGAAAAGTGCAAAACATAATAATACGTAATTACAGTTTATTTTTTTCTTATGTGAATGGTTATGGGTAAATTTTTCAGAAGCTATTGTGGGTAAATAGTAAATATTAATTGATCAGGTCAGGTGTCCTCTTTCTTATGATTTTGCTGTTCTTATGAGGTAGGTTTTGTCAGTTAGCTTTTGTCAGTTAAGGTTTGTCAGTTGAGTACTGCTAAAGTGACATAGAGTTAACAGTGATTGTCATAACTTCCATTGCAGATCTGCGTGAATTACGGAAGTGGACTCTATGTGAAGGTAAGCAATAATGGAAAATTGCTTTTCTTTATTAATGCCTGAAGAGGGGTTCTCTGAGCAGAGAGGAAGTGTCAAAGGCATGCTTTACTTCAGTTGATAAATACCTTGATTTTCACCATTTTCTGAAACATGAAAGCTGTGTAATGAATAATGAGATGAAAGCAGACATGTCAGTGAATAGATTCCTACATCCATCAAACTGAGTGGCATTCAACTTTGAGAAACTTCCCCTAAAATACTAAATTTGTAGATATCTTCTAACTCTCTGTAAATGAAATCAACTTCAAAGTTACTAGATTAGATATTGGAAGAGTAAAAGCTATTCAGCAGTCTGGGCTACAGCAGCAATAAAGCATTCATCTGAAGTGACTGAATGTAGTGCTCACATTCAACTTTGTTTTTTCCCAGGTTTATAATCACAATGGCAGGAGTGGCGTGTTGTCTCACCCCGACAGCCTGGTCAGACAGAAGCGCGAATGGACAGTCCCTCCAGCTTTCATACGGGAAGAGGAGGACAATTCCTATAAGAATCCAATTGCTAGAGTAAGCCCAGAAAAGAGATAAAATGCAGCATACACAAGAAAATAGAGATGAAAATGTAAATTAAGCATGTGATGGCACAAAACATATGCACAAACATTTCTTGGATTTTAAAGGATTATTGAAAGTCAGTTGAAGACTGACGCATTTCCTTCTTTTTTATTCCTTCAGTAGATGAGTTGCTCTTACAGCCTGATGGGCTCAGTCCCTCATCTTTTCCCAGCCACCAGTTTTCATAAAACCTTTGTGAATTATTATCTTTGATAATGAATATCTTTGATTTTTTTCACTCAACCACTCCTAATCAGCTGTGGTTGCACTTGCCAAGTAGGTCCAAAAACTGCTGGTGGTGACTGGGCAAAAGGATGTACACAGGGCATGTTTAATGTATGCCTGATATTTTAGGAAACAGCTAAAAATAACCAAGATGTTATCCTTTGTGCAAGTGTGATACGCATACATGATTTACACACCTGTCACTTCAGCATATAAGGTAACTGCTCATGGTAGCAGGGTGTTAGTCCTGCTTGGGCTGCCCCTTGATGGTGATGCTGGCACAATGCATGTGTGCTTTTCCAGATGTTTCAGATATTTGCTGACAGCAGAGTATATTCTCTATGCAGCCTCTTCTACCTGTTCGTCTCCAGGTCTGACCTTTCTTCCTCCACCTTATCACCACCTCAGGCCTGGTCACACTCGCTAGCTTGGGTATATTCTCCCTTTAAAAGTTGTCATATTTAACTTCCAGGCTTTGCTCAAGTAACTTCAGTCTCCCCTGCTCAACTAATTTACTTCAGACGTTTTGGTTTTTTTATTTCCCCCCCTTGGTCTTTCTCCACATTTTATTTGCCCCTATCCATTTGATCAACCGGTTTCTTTCCTCTTCCCTTCCTTCAGCTTTTCACTGTATCACAGTGGTTTACCAGCCTTTACTTGCACTTGTATCATCTCTCACTCTTTGTTCAAGCAGCCCAGATTTTCTTCTCCCTCACACCTCTCCATGTTTCCCAGCTGTTACACTTCCATCATGTTCCTCATCTCTCTGTATGAAATCCTCAGACAGAACGTGTAACTCTTCCTGCATTTTTATCTGCATCTTCACATGCAAAGGAGTGCAGGAAAATCTGTTTAGTATTTATTTTTGTTCACTAATTACAAAAATAGCAAAAATATTTTAATTGCATTTTTAAATGTGGTTTTATTTACCAATCGCTATTTAATCTCTTATATTCCTGCTAGATACATTCTGATCTTGAAGATACAGGGGTAGTGGTGACTTATACTATATCTGGTCAAGGAGTAACAGAACCCCCTTATGGATTATTTGTTATCAATGGAAAGACTGGAGACCTGAACATAACAGGAAGGGTTGACAGAGAAAAGACTCCAATGCTGCTTGTAAGTTGAATGGTAACTTGTTCCTTATAGGTGCCTATCCATTTTTTATTTATTTTGTTCAAATGTGTTTGCTTCAATTAGTTTTAAGGTTTCTGGATATTTGTGTGTGTATATGCATGCTTATATTTATAAGCATATTATATATGCTTATATAATGCTTACATTTTGTTTTATATTTGTATTTTGTGTATGCATTTATATATGTTATGGTCACTTGTATTTTCTTACTGTTTCTGTCTGTATTATTTCAGCTCAGAGGTCATGCACTAGATAAGACTGGAGCAAAACTGGAAGAGCCAATAGACCTCCCAATTAAAATTGTGGATATAAATGACAACTTTCCAGTGTTTTCACATGAAGTTTTTGTTGGTTCAATTGAAGAATTAAGTGAAACGGGTAACATTATTTTTAGATGTTTTTTTTTGTTAATTTAGCTTTTCCCAACACATGCAAGAGCACAAGTGAATATACTCTTCGCAGCTGCATATCTGTAGTAACAAGGATGCGTTCTGTGGCTTGCATAGGGCAGGTTCTCCACATATGAATGCAAGATTTTATTCAGGGCTAAACTGCGTGATGTGACCATCCACTTGGGGGAGGTATTGAGTTCCCTCAGCTCTTCTTCAAGTCAGTAGCAGCCATATGGTAGTTGCTTCTTTGCCTGAATTACAGCTACTGTTCAAACTCAGGCACTGGATGCTGAGGTGCACCCATTCCCAGAAGACAGAATCCTGTGCCAGGAGTTATAAGGGGATTGCACCATGGAGACCACCATGTGTTTTGAGTGAAGCTGCTGGGAGGGCATCAATACAGAGCAATTGTTTTAATAACATTCAGATAGAGGAGTTAGTAGAGCTCCCTTTAGAATAATGTGTGAGGGAAATGCAGCTTGTTGTTTACAATCTTTTTCTTCTCTGTATGATATCTACCATTTTCTGGCAGAATTTTTGAGGTAATTTAACCTGTTCTGTGATTCTGCCGCACTGAGTTCTATGAGTTACAGATGTGTGGGTACAATCTTTTTGTTTGCCAGAGGATATACTGTTAACATGCACTATTCGGATTTCAGGAATGCTTCTTGAGCTCTATTCGGTAAATAAGTAAAGGCAAGAGCATCAGAAAACTGTGCAGTGCATCTGACAATCTGTGACATTACAGTAAAAATACTTGGCAGTGCATGGCAGTGCAAGCACACTATATTTTGTTTGCTTTCTTCCAGGTACAATTGTAATGAGGATAAATGCAACAGATGCAGATGAACCAAATAACCTAAATTCCAAAATTGCTTTCAGGATTGTTTCTCAAAGCCCCAGCACTGCATTCAGTATGAATAAGGATACTGGCGAGGTTCGAGTAGCAAAAATAAACCTTGACAGAGAGGTAAAACAGAACCCTCCCATTTTTCATCTGTTGACTGCTGTTTTCTGATGCCTGTTGTCTCATCTTCAGCTCCATCTGCTGGGCTGGAGAACTGGCCCTCTTGCCTTCCTTCACCTCCCTTGGGATTAAAGCTGACGCATGTTTTTGAGGGATTGGAGGTGAGGGTGGTGACAGGATCAAGGCTGTCAGGAACAAGGCTCTATTCCCCCTGTCACCTCTAGCAGAGCACCAACCTGATGGCTGTTGCTTTCTGTCCCTCCTGTATAGCTAGGGCAGCAGCTACATGAACCAAAGGGTCACTTCTCTGTGCTGGGAAGAGTATGGCAAAGACAACCCAGATCCCCATCTGCAAAGCTGCAGGTTGCATCTAGAGTTCTGTAGCCTGCTGTGAAAATCACAGTGCCAGGAGTTACGATGGATGCTGCTGTGGGATGTCATTGAAAGCCACATCTAACCAGCAGCTCTGCCTGTGCTTGCATGAATTTTCACCAGCAGATGGTGATGTGGATGTTAGCTCTCTGGCTGAGGGCAATCTCTCTGCCTCTGTCCCTCTGCAGACATGTCCATCACTGGTCCTGACCCTGTTTATGGCTACTGAAATCTTTTCATTTGCCGTATAAGTAAAGTCTAACCCTTGGTGGGGGAGATGCAAAAGCCTCAGATCATTTTCAAAGCTTCAGCTCTAATCCAGCAGAGCCTGTCAAGGTACTTTTGTGTGAGATTTACTACCAGCGAGAGAGAAGAGGAGTTGCAATTGGCCATGGGAGGGATTACTGAAATGTTAGAGAGAATACAGTGAAGGAAAAATTTTTAGCCTGGTTTAAGCACTTTTTTCTTATTGTGGCAGACACAAAGTAGCTATTCATTGGTGGTGGAAGCGAAAGACCGTGGTGGTGAATTACATGGAAATGCTGCAACGTGTTCTTTAGAAATCAAGATTTTGGATGTCAATGACAATCTGCCAGTGGTTGAAAGTAGCGCAGTAAGTACATTTATCACAATATGTGGTGTATTCCTTCACCTGCCATTATCCTATTGTTTAATAGGAGGTTTTGCAAAATTTCTTGCACTGGTGAAATGAGGTAAATCATGACATCTTTTTAAAGAAGAATATTTTTTTTTATTGCAGTTTGAAGGAAGCATAGAAGAAAACACAGCAAATGTGGAAATTCTGCGAATAAAAGTATTTGACAAAGATGAAGAGTTTTCTGACAACTGGCTGGCAAATTTTTCATTTGTTTCTGGTAATGAAGGTGGCTTTTTTCATATAGCAACAGATACCAAAACAAATGAAGGCATTTTAACTGTTGTGAAGGTTGGTATATCTTTGGAGAGTCGTCTTTAAATATGAGAATAATTTATTCCTTTAAGTTGACATAACAAGTTATTTATAATCAGTCAGTGTGTAAAGTGTACGTTTACATGGTGGACACTGCTCCTTTGGCATATTTTGTGTTGGTGTGTTCAGTAATTCCACGCGAAAGAATAATTTTGTCCAGCTTTACCATTTACATTCTGTGTGATCTCCAATATATCTGGTGTTTTCTTTTTGTTGGGCATCAGTGCTAACACATACGCTGTGAACGTTCCCATATTTTTGCTCTCCTTGCTGGTCTCAGTTTAAATTTCTTTATATCCCATGGACCCAGATAACATTGCAGGCAACACCTACTCCATGAACCATGGGTTACAGAGTATTTAAGTTATGAAAAATATTTTCCATAAATGGAAATTTCTGGTTTATGAATTTCATTCTCCTTTAGTCCACAAGAACTAAAGATGCACAGTGCCTTAAGTACCTTTTTTCTTTTTTCTTTTTCTTTTTTCTTTTTTTCTTTTTTCCTTTTTTTCCTTTTTTTTTCTTCTGCTCTAGTTTCCTTATCTGAAAACTGGTATTTATGAAAAAAAAGCATTATTAAGTAAATTAATTGGTTATCAAAAAAAGTAAAATAGGAAGAGCCAAGTAATACTGAGCACTGATTCACTGAAATTAAAGACAGAATATATGGGTAGGACTCATTGTACCTCTCAAGTTTTTTTTAAATTCAATAATATATAGACATACCTACAATGTCATCCATTAAAAATAAGAAGAGTAATCTTCCTTATGTACTTTTAAAGAGTTGAAACTCTATGTATTGAGAGTCAACACATTAACCAACGGTTCTTTGCAGTGTAGCATCATTAGTATTTAAATAAGGATGCTGCAGTCTTAATAGTGTTATTTAAGTGTATGAATATTGTTTAGATACCTGATTCTGTCAAATTCCGAGTGTAGTTTGTTGTTGTTGTTTTTTATTGCTTTAGGAACTGGACTATGAAAAAATGAAAAGCCTAAACTTGGGCATTGTTGTTACAAATAAAGCAGAGTTCCACAAGTCAATTAAACACAATTATAAAGCACAGACAATTCCAATCAGAATTAATGTGATTAATGTGCGGGAAGGCCCTGTATTCCCCGGTGGCACAAAAGTTATTGAAGCAAGTGAGAAACTGCAGATAAGACAGGTTATTGGACAGTATCAAGCCTATGATGAAGACACTGGAAAAGTAGCAAAGCACATTAGGTAAGAATCTTTTATAACCATCATAACTGCGTATGTCAGGAATCACATCTTACTGTAAAAATGTGTATATAGGACTGAATTAATTTCAGAGTCAATAATTTTCTACTACGCATAATTCACACCTAAAACAACTTCAATATTCTATTATGCAGAAAATAACTGACTTGAAAATCCTACTTGTTTGATCATACATGGTGGGACATGAGTGTTTGTGATGAAATTGTCTGTGCTTGCATGCTGTTTGTCATGCCTGTCTACTTTTGAGAGGAGATTTACTTGTCTGACTTTATTGTCTGCAGAAATGTTAGAAGGAAATATATAGAAGCGTTGGACAGAAAGGGTGTAAAGTAGATAAGCCTGTGTGTGCATGTGTGTGTTTTTTTAGATTTTGAATCGCAGCTTTTCAGCTAAAATGTGCAATCACCACTGTGGGTTTTACAAATGGTGCAGACCAGCAGAGGTGCATACCCAGCGGTGGAACCCTGTCCCCTGTGCCTCTAATACAGTCTCTCCTGGGTGGCTGCTGCTCAGCTTTTGCTGGGAGCAGGGATGGAGGGGAAGAAGACCACGACTGGCAGCACAGCTCCCTCTCCTGCTCTGATCTTGCTCTCTGAGCCTGCTTTTTATAGTGCCTGCACAGCTAAATGCTTGCCTCAGAGGGAAAAGCAGGTTTCACCATTCAGGGTAGGTTTATAATCTTAGGTTTATAGCTGAAACCAATTCCAGTGGCAGGCATGTCGGACCTCAGACCTAAGGATTTGCTCTCTGCTTTATACAAAGAGTAAACATACTGTGAAGCTGCTCTTTCTGCTGATGATTGCTTTCTTCATTGTAAATGTGGACATCTTTATATGCAATTTTAATCAGATATGTGAAAGGAAGAGATACAGCAAACTGGATCACGATAGACTCAGTCACAGGTGAAATCCGACTTGCCAAAGAACTCGATTATGAATCACCTCATGTAGTAAATGGTACCTACACTATCACCATGTTGGGTGTAACTACTGGTAAGTTGAGCAGTTTTTGTTTTCACACTGATTGGTTTAGTATGGGTTTAGTTTGCCTTTCTGCAACTATAATTGTTTTAACCTCCCTATCTCTATCCACCTGAAAGTTAGGCACCTGGTGCAGTTCCCACAGACTCTATATTTGGAGGGGAGACACGAGCACCTCGTTGAAATAAGAGGAGCCTTGGAATGGGTTCCCCAGGTGCCCACTTATCTGGCTAGATGCAGATGAACGTTTTGTAAAAGTTTTGATAGGAACATCCCTTGTCAAGGTGGAAATCGCTAGTATCTCAGTGTGCTAATCAGCAGACTTCAGATTCCTAAGTTTTCTTGAATGCTAAGCAAGAAAGACTCCCTGAACTTCTTGTATCTGGTTGGTTATTGTGAAACCATCCACAGGAAATATGTTATTTTTTTTTGTAAGTCAAAATAGTAAAACAACTTCACTTCAGAAGAACTTTGTCAATATGTTTATTAACATTAGGAATAAAATACTGTTCCCATAAGCTCCAGGGAGAGCTCTTTCAACTTATTTCAGCAATGCCGATGTTTTGGAAAGTTACCAGTTTTTTCTTGTTTTAGGGTGAAATTTTTGCACTTTCAAATCAATCTAACTTTTCATATTTTAAAATCTTAGATTTTCCTAAGAAAACAGTCACCGGCACAGTCGTCATTCAAGTTAAAGATGAGAATGATAACTGCCCAGTTATTGTGAACCCTGTGCAGACTGTGTGTTCAGACGCAAAATTAGTTGATGTTACAGCTAGTGATTTGGATGGTTACCCAAACAGTGATCCCTTCAGCTTTACTGTCATTGATGAGCCAGAAGGGACAGCAAAAAACTGGATAATTGCATCCATAAACGGTAAGAAAATATATTTTTAATTACTTTCAGTTCTTTGGAGTTCTAGTGTTGTAATTTGTTAATTCCAGTCAAACTGACAGTTTTATATTAACCCATATATATGGAGTCAATCATGAAGACACATAGCTTATGTTCTGCTCCCTCTAATGGCTATAAAGGCACACTCATATCTTCTGGGGTCTGTCACCTTCCCTCTGTTGGACCTTCTTTGCCTAGCTTGACCTATATGTGGTGACCAGGATTTCATGGATAGTGCTAGGAACAAGCCATTCCCATCTTCCCACAAAAAACATGCAGTGATGGAAGATGCCTTTTGTTAAAATAGATTGTGGAGATACGGTTGTGTTACTGGCTGCAGTTGTTCTAACTTACAAATAAATAAATAAATCTGTCTGCACTTACAAAAGAAATACAGTGTAACCTATGATTGTCTGGCACAGTAGGAATAAAAATAAGCCAGAAATAATACATAATTTTACTAAGTATTTCAAAATGAGATTAGTATTTCCTTCTTTCGTTTCCGTTCATATAAGCCTGGGAAATGCTTGAAGAAAATGACTTCAAGTTGGGAGGGAATGTTGTTCTGCCTGAGG